>NC_051157.2:227886603-227946603 GCF_013339745.2 Dermacentor silvarum
GCATGTGCAGTAGCATTTCCATCATGATAGTTTTACCAAACCACTTGTCAAGATACACAAATCTTATATATCGACAAATACGCGTTTAGAAGCAGTCACAATTTTTTGAGCGCGACTATTTCTTTAGTCGCGGAGGAATTGGCTGCTGCGCTTCGGTCTACTGGGCGGGGCCTCCTCCTGTCTTCTAAAGTTATAGCCGACTATAGTCACGTGTTGACCTTGCACGCTGCGGCTACGGCGCAGAGGGAAGCAGTGGCGCTGTCCCAGGCCGGCCACAAAACTGCCCATGCTGGCAAACGCCCGCTTCCCGATAACGTCAGAAAACGAAACTTCGGGAGTTGGCGCCAGGCCGGCTGGAGCGGCAGCGTGCTGCCTGCACGGCGGCAGGCGCGCACGGTGACAGTCGAAAGTGAGGGAGCTGCGAGGAAGGGCGAGGGGAGCCACCGAGGCGTCGGAGTTGCCGAAGCGAAATCCGCTTCCATGCCGCCCTCCTCCCTCACATTCCACGGTCTCCGCGTGCGCCCTTCGCTGTGCTGTGCCGGCGCCGCCCGCGAAGCTAGCGTTAGCCGCGTTGGCAGTTTCGTGGCCCTCGCTCGCTATGCGCGCCGTGATATTTCGCGACTCGCACTCAAGATTCTGGTTTCAGCCTCACTGGCCGTTCGTTCGCACCACGTGCCCTTCTCCTCCACTTCGTCTCTCTCTTCTTCCTCGAGCACTTCTTGGGTGCACGATGAGGGGAGCGTTCGCCGTCTCCCCTGACTTCCGTACTCCCAGGCAGCCGCACTGTAACCGGTATTTCGTTTCGGCAACTGCACTATAAGCGATACGTGTATACATGGAGTGCTTTGGGAAAATTAACGGGAGTCTGAAAAGACCGCACTATATCCGGTCCTGCACTATAAGCGGTTATGTTATAAGTGGTCTATACTGTATAATGTTTAAACATGGCACTGTGTTGTTTGTGTGCAGCTTTCGGAGGAGAAATGCTGTCAAGGTGGGGAAGGTGGAGACGAGCTGTCGGAGCAGCTGTCAGAGCGTCGGCGCATGGTGGCTCAGCTGAGCGAGGAACTGCGCGAGGCGAACCTGGAGGCGCTTGCGTTGGCCGATGCCGACCACAAGCATTGGCTCGAGGCCTCTGGTCAGTTTGTTTGCACACTTTTGGTGACAGCACTTGCTTTCCTTGGGCTACACACCTCCTTCCACACTCTCTTGTAAGTTGTCTTGAAGCAGCTAACCACGAGGGGTATGTTGCTTTACATAACTGACGACTTCATACCATATTGACTCGCATAACGATCGCACTTTATTTCTCTAAAAAACTGATGCTAACTTGGGGGTGCAATCATTATGCGGGGCAGAAAGAAAATTGGAGTACTGTGAATTTAAACAAGTAGCAGGTCAGAATATTTCGATGGCTACAGTGAGCATAGCCAAAAAATCAAGCTGAACAAGGCTTACCTCTGTAATAAATGCACATGTTCTGTACGCACTACATTAATTGCACATCACCCTTTTATTTATTTCTTATTCAATCACTTTGACTTTATTCTGAGTTGAGAGTCCACACTGCCGTCACTGCAAGCTTTCTTGTCGGTGGCTGCATTGTCATCGGTGGGTGCATCGTCACAGTGCCATAAAAAGTCATCTTCAGTCCTGTCCAGCGAGTTTGATATCCCGGTCTTCTTGAAAGTCTTAACCACTACCTCGTAGGAGATTCTGCTCCATGCTTCCAAGATCCAGGTGCAAAGTAACGCTAGACAGCCTTTTGACCTTGTGGCCCGGCGTCGGATTAGGCTGGCCATCAATTCTGCATACAGCCTTTGAACATTGACAAATCGAGAGGCCACCTCGAATGACCACAATCTGCTGCATAAACTTGGACACATTCGCTTACTAACTGAATTAACAAGCGTGGTGTCAGCACGCACAAGCACACATGAATAGATCACACTCGATGACCACAAACAACCACTGTCAAAATGCTGGCATGAGCAAGTGCGCAGCAGCAGCGAGCAAAGGTTCGTGCGGTCTATCACTTCAACGGATACTGAGCAGTGAAAGCACAGCGCATACAAAGGTAAGAGCCGTGTTGCAGATAAGATACGATGCGCGCGACAGCCCGCAGCTACGGGAAGTACACTGAAACCCCGTTGATACGATTCTGCGTAATACATTTTTCGAGGTGATACTTTTGTTGATACGATCGTGTTTTCACATAAAATTGGATGATACGACTGCAAATTGGGTATTTCTGAAACTCGTAGCTTTATATTCAAGTGTACTAGATAAAATTACATTTCAACGACCCACTAACAACGTGTTAAGGGCCGGTGGCACTAGCGGAAAAACGCACACGGCAAGAGCTACCGCGAAGCAGGTTTTTCGTGCTGTGGAAGGGATCGGTCCCGGATTGATTTAAATTGCCGCGAGCGAAGCAGACCAATGAGAGCTGCCCCCTTCGCTGATCACGCGCAGGTCTGGAGGTGCGTGCTCGCTCTTTAAAGAAGGAAGGGGAAGGGAGCACGCGTATGGTCTCCTAGCACGCCTCCAGACTGACTGTGGCGCAGAAAACGTGTCATGCGGACCCGCCCGACCGCTATTTTCGCGCTCGTAGTATTGTCTGCTTGTGTCAGCTTTCGCTCGCGCTTGTTTTGGTTGGATTTTGAGGCAAGATCTTCATGCAGTCACATGGCTGAATGAAGCGCCCGCCCTCGTCCGCCAGTCGTATCGCTCGTGTCACGGTCTCTACGGTGTTCCTTTGTTTCGGAAATCGTAGCGCTCGTGGTGCCGTGACCTCCGTAGCTATGTCAAGGAACTTGTTATCTTCCAAGATAACTTGTTTACGTACTTTGAAAAAAAGAATGTTCAGCGAAAACTGACTAGCTGTTTTAAAGTTGCTCAATAAAAGTGTGTTGGCTGCGATTTGTTCGGTGTCGTAGCGCCCCGCGCCGCGCGCGCGGTATCCATCTGTTTTCCTCGCTTAGTAGTTCGCGTTGAAGCGAGGGGCGAGGTAGTGCAAAGGTCAATTCGCTCGCTGCTGCTGCCGCGCTTCGTCACTTCGGGCGAACGAGCAATGAAGAGAAGTCGCGGAGGGGGGGGATTGAGCACTGCAGAGAAGCCGCTTAGCACATGAGAGCGGCCTTTTTGCACACCTAAATGATAATTTTTCGCTGCAGAACGTATCATGCGACTGCAGTTTGCCGTAATGCTGAACGTTGCTGCTGAATAATCGTATTTTCCGGGAACGTATTAACACATTCATTGAGTCACTTGGCATGATCCTCTTTGGGGTCATGTTTATTTTTCGTGATTGCAAACGTAGGAGCCGGGAAATCGTATTACGCAGGAACGTATCAGCGAGGTGCTACTGTAATTGCACCGTGGTGGGCGATAAACGATCGAGTAACAAGCTGTCACCCTTTGAGAGATTTGAAACCAGATAGCCATCAGTTTAGCGCGTGCAACAAGCGGGATCCGCCGCAGGAGAAAACCGTAACTTGCCGCCGGTGTCGCGCGCGCCCGAATGCGGAGACAATAGCTGACGCGCCGGTGCCATAAAGAAAAAAGGAAAAAAAACGGAGAGGCATTGGCGCAAGTAAAAAATTCCTCGTCTTCCCATCGAGTGGCAGCACATACCAAGTGAAAGAAATGATCGAAAGAAGCGCACACTTGCTGCCGCCGCGCGCGTGCGCCCAGATGCGCGAGTGATAGCTGACGTGCCGTTGCAATTAAAAAAAAAGGAAAAAAGGAGAGGCAGTGGCGCAAGTAAAAAACTCCATGTGTTTCCGTCGAGTAGCAGCACATGCCAAGTGAAAGAAATGATCGAAAGAAGCGCACACTTGCTGCCGCCGCGCGCGTGCGCCCAGATGCGCGAGTGATAGCTGACGTGCCGTTGCAATTAAAAAAAAAGGAAAAAAGGAGAGGCAGTGGCGCAAGTAAAAAACTCCATGTGTTTCCGTCGAGTAGCAGCACATGCCAAGTGAAAGAAATGATCGAAAGAGGCACGCTTTTTAAATGTACAAGCAATACCGTAAATGTATGCCATTGACCCTTTTGAGGGTGTTCGCGGAGGCCGTACTTGTATGGTATTAACCCTGAAAGGGTGAAGCTTCCCCTTGCATTTTCTGTGGAGCCCAATGGGTATTCCCTCTGATCAATTTTTTAATCGTTTCTTATCTCTTATGAAGCTACCAATCATCTACATTTATATTGTTACGAAGGTGTGGGTTTATTTACAGGTGATGATAGATGAAAGCACATGAACGGGAGCAGCCGAAGGCGAAGACCAGTCGGGTACGATCAACCGCCTAGTTCACGCGCGTGCTTCACACCACCTCTTTGTCTTCTTCTAACCTCCGCACGTTGCCGCTACAATATTATAATGATTAAACATTATAAGTTCGCAAATTACGTATTTTTGTGTTGATACAATGCATTACACTTTTCGCATGACGGACCTGTGGTACTCGCCAAAGAATGTTTACGCATTAGATGTAGCGCTTAGCTGACGACTTGTAGCCGCTTGTTCAACCCGGTGCAGAACACGTCAGCATGTCGCATGCTTGACACAAGCCAGGCTTCACACCTCCGCAGACCAGCGCCAGCACTCAAGCCTCCGAACAAACAAGGCACGCAACCAGAAGCGCTGCCGGTAGTGTGACTCGATCGCAGCGCCGCAAATGTTTTCCGGCGCTGCGCATGTTTAAAAAGCCCATGTTTTCAGCGGAGCTGTGAAACTGAGTTGGTTCTATTCAAGTTGATGTGACCAGCAGAGAAGGAGAGGCCCGCTGGGAGAGGAGGAGGAGTGGTGATGGGTAATAGAGAAGGTGTTTCTGTGTTGCGTGCCCTTTCGGATATCGAACGCGCATTACAGCTGGGCGGCGATGCAACTATGGGTAGACCGCGAGTGGTGTGTACTCCTGAGGAAGAGTCTGCCTACCACGAGCCTCAGCGAGAGTTGGCTTGTGAACGGGCTCGTCGCTTGCTTTCATTAGTGGCGCGCAGAAAAGGGACAGTGCAACTTGCACGCGAAAAAAAAGTACGCCAAAACACAGAAACCTCATGCAAAAAAAAAACACACTGAGAGAACTGCAAATATGTAGCAGCACCAATGAGGCAATGCACAGAGCTGCTGCCAACGCCGTCCGCGTTTTCCGTGTTCGCGCCGAACGTGCGCGATGTCCCTGACTGCAGTCGATGCCTCTGGCAGCGAAGGCATTTCGAGCGTCGGCACCTAAGACTGCGCGTTTAAGCACATCAAGCGTCGACTCGTCGAGCCTGCGGCTAGGCATTTAGCGCGTCACGCAGGACAACGTGCTTTTCTTTTGTGTTCACGTCTGCATTTGCTGGAACCCCCCTATACTGTCATCATGCACCAACTGGCCCAGCAAACCACACTAATAAAAAGCCAGATGCACTGAAATGCCAGCGTAAGGAAGCCGTGAAATGAAAACCAAGAGACTATGGAGCAAACAAAAAATATTTGAATCTATACAGGGTGGCATCACTTGCTGAGCAACGAAGAGTACAAAGATTGGCATGTTTTTCAAACGTAGAGATTGCGCCGTAAATATACGGCATCGACCATGAAAGTTTACGGCATTGACCCTCAAAGGACTATGCACTGAAGAAACAACAATGCGCATCTTGGGCCCCACCAGCTCAGCATGCGCCGGTATGCTGTTTATGTATTTATGCATCATTTATGTGTGCTGTTAGGTATGCTCGACGCCACATGAGAGAGGCGGCGCCAAGTCTCATGGTGTGACTGCACAGCTGACCACGTGGTGGGCAGGACCTATATAAGAGGCATTGGCTGAATAAAAATGTCGCAGTTTCACCCGAAAGACGTAGCATCAATTGCGATAGCAAATTAGTAGAGAGCTATACGGAGTAAGGATAGTAGTTTTAGCAGCTGTATAAACTTGGACATGCAGCAGTACCAGCAACGTGCAGAACTGTTAACGCCGTCAGTACCGAACGCGCTGCATTGGTGACTGTTCTCGGTGCCTCTGGGGGCGGCTCGGAGGTTTTCGACGAGATCAGAACGGGACACTCGTCGAGCTGCATCGGGAATCTTGCCCACCTTCTCGCCTCGCAACGTTTTTATATAAATACGCATTTGGTGCCGCAGCTAAACGTCGCCTCCCCTCACTCCCTCCTGTCCCCCCACGGCCTGTGACGGAAAAAGTCGCGTTTGCTCTCTATATATGGTGATTGTAAAGGGACGAAAGAGACGCTTAATTCTGCAGCCCTTCAGGGAGCACGGTGCAGAACACGCGTTTGCTCTCCGACGTGCGTTTGCTCTCCGTGAAAGCGCGGCGACGATTTCATCGCCGTTGACGTCATACGGAACCTCACGGCGACACCGACGGCAGAAATCCGCTTTAGAGTGTCCATATAACTTCTAGCGCAATAAAATGGGCTGCTCTTTCAACGGCGTCCTGACTGCGTTCTTGGGGACACGGCGTCTCATTGCAACATGGTGTCAGAAGCTGGTCGGGAATCGCAGCTACGAGCAGCGATGTCGGATAAGCTGTCAATGCAACTGTTACGGGCTCCAGCAACCGCCACCGCTGGATTTTGACCGCACGTCAGAGTGGCCGGCATGGAGCGAGCACTTCGATGATTACCGGTTTGCAATGGGACTCAATGAACGCTCTGGGGAGGCCCAGGTTCACACACTACTCTACACAATGTGACGGCAAGCTCGCGAAGCCTTCAGTATGTTCGGGCTAAAGACTATGAAGCCATAAAGAAAAGATTTGACGGACACTTTGTGAAATATTGCAATATTGTGTATGAGAGCACCTGCTTCCACAGCGCAAAGACCACGAGAGTCTGTAGACCAGTTCATCACTGCGCTATGTGTCTTGGCGGACCGTTGTGACTTTGGCAGCCTGAAAGAACAGATGATAGGAGACAGGCTTGTTGTTAGGCTCCGGGACGCAAAGCTCTCAGAAGCTCTACAAATGAATTTGCAGCTCACACTTGCTACAGCACTGGCAATGGCTCGCCTAAAGGCGAGCATCCAACAGCAACACGACGGCCAGTCATTGGAACTTCGAGGCCAAGGCTCCAATGTGGACGCCGTGGCTCAACAGATACACCATCAACACGGCCTGGCGCGTCCGCAGGTGCAACCACCGCCAGCACGGCGAACGCGATAGGAACGCCAGCGTCGACACCCGCCCTAGGACTACATGTTCGGCTAGAACTGCCAAGTGTCACTGTTGTGGCAACAAAGGACACTTTGCTAAAGCCTGTCTGAAGAAAGGGACTACTTCTGCCGAACGAAAGATAGACGTTTCCGCTGTCAATCGGGAAACAGGATAGACTCGTCGGAGCAGTAAGTACTAATGGGAAAGTGCGATTTGTACAGGTATGCATAAATTCTGTGATCATTCTTGCTAAGGTAGACTCAGGCGCACAAGTGTCCATGTTACCTTCAACGTTTCCGGGATTACCAACCCAACTAGCGAAAGTGAATGTAGATTTACGGGGTGCCGAAGGCAGTAAGCTGAACGTGCTAGGCGAATTTGTAGGCGAGATCAATTGGAAAGGAAAAACCTTCTATCAAACATTTTACATTATCAATCTATTGCGCAATCTCCTTCTAAGATTGCCAGCACTAGAAATCTTGGTTATCGTTAAATTTGCTGATGCAGTCTCGTCAGGAAACTTGCAGTATGAGGCATGTTTCCCAGATATGTTTCGTAGTCTGGTAACGATGACCGGCCAGTATACAATCTGGCTACAACCCAGTGCTATCCCACATGCCATAAGCACTCCACGCAGAGTACCAATTCCCCTCAGGGATCCCCTGAAACGCGAAATAGGATGGAGCTTATGGGCATAATTAGAAAGGCGGATAGCCCCACCGAATGGTGCGCAGGTATAGTGGTCCATTTGAAGCCGTCAGGAGACCTGAGATTATGTGTAGACCTCACCAAATTGAACAAGTGCGTAAGTCGAGAGCATTTTACTTTACCAACGGCTGATCAGGCTCTTGGTTCACTGTCAGGCGCAAAGTGGTTTTCAAGACTCGACGCTAACTCGGGCTTCCACCAGCTGCGACTCAGTAAGGACTCAGAAGAGCTAATGACATTCTTGACACCATTGAGTAGATATTGTTTCACTCGACTACCTTTTGGAATTACGTCCACTCCGGAATATTTTCAAAAAGGAATGTTGGAGATTCTTTGTGGCCTTCCGGGTGTTTTTAACGTTACAGACGATGTCCTAGTGTTTGGCGAAACAAAAGCTCAGCATGATGAGCGGCTAAATGAAGTGATTACATGCCTAGCAAAAGCAAACGTGACATTTAACAAAGACAAATGCATTTTCGGGGTTAAACAAGTACGTTTTTTGGGCCATATTGTTAATGAAGATGGCATTCATCCTGATCCGGCTAAGATCAGTGCTGTTGAAGATTTGAAGCCACCCAAAAATGTAACTGAGCTATGAAGCCTCCTAGGCAGGGGCAATCATTTGGGACGCTTTCTGCCACATTTAGCTGAGCTCACGGCTTCTATACGCATTCTTTTGCACAAAGATAGAGACTAGTTTTGGGACTGTGATCAGGAAAAAGCATTCCAAAATCTCAAAGATGTCATTTGTTCAGCAGAGTGTATGGCGATGTACGGCGCTCCGCTACCAACAGTTCTTTCTGCTGACACCTCATCTTTTCATCTGGAAGCGGTTTTGTTTCAAAAACAAAAAGATGGAAAACGCAGACCAGTTCATCTCGTTCACTCACTAAAATCGAGCAATGTAACTCGCCCATTAATGAAGCGGAAAGGTTTGATGAGTATATACGTGGTTTGGACATAGTCTTCGAAATGGACCATAAACCTTTAGTATCATTGTTGGGTCACATGGCAATCGATGCTGTACATCTATTTCTCAGAATTCATCGCTCCACTGCAAACTCACAAATACTGGCATGGCGCTCTTTGGCCATACTTGACCCTTGCGCCATTAAACACCATACATCATCAATCGATACTATGCTACCCAGAATTCAATTTTTTCACTTGCGGCTGATGCAGTTTTTCTGTTGTATACGTTCTCGGCAAATCGCTCATTACTGCAGCCACCCTCTCACGTTCTCCATCAGATCACACAAATGTGTCAAGCTACCTGACAGTCTCTGAAGTTGCAGCCTACTTGAAAGCTTCTTTATTGGGCGCAGAAATAGATGATTTCCTGAAGAGGGTGAGAGAGAGTCAAGCAAGCGACGCAGTGTGTAAAAGCCTGCGAAAACTGTGCATTGCAGGTTGGCCGAAGAAACAGGATGTTCCTGGCTATCTTGCACCTCACTGGCAGAATCAAGCATGCATTACGTTGGTGAATGGGCTGTTGCTAAATGGAATGAGGTTAAGAAGAACTTAGTGCTTCTTCGAAAAGAAGCACTAAGTAAGCTGCATGACGGTCATCAAGGCATCTCAAGATGCTGCAGTATAGCCAAAGGTTCTATCTGGTGGCCAGGACTTGGCACTAAATAGAGTCGTTCATGAAACAGTGTGGTGTTTGCGCATTTATGCCCCTGAGAGGATGGAACCAATGATGGCATCGCCAACACCCTCTTATCAGTGGGAAAGAGTGGGTGCAGATCTGTGTCAAATTAAGACAACCGTATCTTGTCATAGTAGATATCTTTCACGCTACCCAGAAGTAGCCATTCTTCCGTCTATACAGTCTGTTACTGTGATAAACAGACTAAAAAGCATTTTCGCTAGACATGGTATTTCTGAATGCATGTATGGTGACCGACAATGGTCTCCAGTTTGTGAGCACAGAGTTCGAGCAATTTGCCAAATCATATGGTCGTGGAGACTGAAAAATCGAGCAGTCCGAAAAAACCGAACAGTCCGAAAAACACATCCCCCCCCCCCCCCCCCCAAGAGAAAAAAAATGATGAGGCTTGGAGCGGCTTAATAAAAATGTCGCACTTTCGCTCAAAAGGTGGAGCATCGATTGCGATAGCCAATTAATAGACAGCAATACGAAGTAAGGATGTTAGTTTTATCAGCCGCATAAAGTTGTAAATATGCGCTTACTAACTAAATAAGCACGGTGTCACGCGCGCACAGGTTACATGAACACATCTCGCTCGATGACCACGGGCATATTGACCTTCGCGCTGTCTATTCTCTCGCTTCAACGCGAACGTCGAAAAAAATAAAAAGAAAAAAAAACGGCGCATTCGAAGCTAGTGGCACTCGGCGCATGCCCTTTGTACCCATTGCAGGTCGCGGGCGCACACTTCGGCCACATAGCAGATCACTATAAGATACGGTGCCTGCGCGGCAGCTTCGTCGGCAGCCGCAAGAGCAGAATGCAACTCCCCACCGTCTCCGCCGCCTTCTCCCCGTGCCCCGCGAGCGAACGAAGTCCGCGCGCGCCTCCGGCCGCCTTCCTCTCTCGCGTGCGTGAGAATAAATTGCATATAAATTGCGGTTGCTGGCTGACCCTCGCAAGCTTTCACCCGCACACAGAGTGCGGCAGAACAAAAAAAAAAAAAGGAAGTGCAACTTTTTAGAATGTTTTGTCGGCCAAGGAAGAGCGGGCATGGCCTCAGAGACGAGGATAGCGTGCGTCTACTGATCTTGAAGGCTATGCAGGGGGGCACTGAAAGCCAAGCCAGCGGAAAATCAATCCAACATGGCGGCCTCCAAGATCGAGCGTGGCTCGGAGCTTAGTCCGGAAAATCGAACATTGGCTCCTAGATTCGTCCGAAAAATCGCTCGCGAAAATGCATTAGCTCTATGGGAATCCTGCCGGTACATCTATGAAGTCCGGAATATCTAACAAGTCCGAATTTTTGGAGTCCGAAAAATCCGTCAGCTACTGTACTTGTAATTTACATCGTATCTAGCTAAACGAAATGCGGTTTTGTTTGCGGACTTCACAGGGCCCACTGCGGCAGCCATCATGCTGTTCTTCACTGTAGCAAGCTTAGAAAACCCGAGGAAGAGCTGCTCGTCTTTTCCGCGCAGTGTTGCCTGCGCTCACTCCGGCGGTTGCGGTACTTTCAAAGTTCCAGGTTCCAGTGACTTTAGCAGTGCCACGCACGGCGCCTTCGTACGCATTTTGCCGTCGAGCCGCCGTGCGGTTTCTGCCGAGGCTCGCGGCTTCAAGGTTAATTGGCGATTCATCGGCGGACGTTATCTACTCCGGAAACGCAGCCAGTAGCTTGTTTGAAGCGCAGCATGACGTGGTTATAATAACTGCGTGCCGCCAATGTGTCCATCATTTCTGTTTCTGGATATTACCGATGACATCTGGGAAAACTAGCAATATACGAAATGATATCAATTTGTGTCTGTGTGTGTCGCATACTCATGTGCATTTTTTTCTCCATGAGATCTGCAATAGATGGAAATGTTTACGAAGCTTCTCGTGAGAACATATATGAATTATTCAGGTAATTGAATGTAAATTGCAACTCGCTTTTTCGGAATACTTCAGAATGTGAAAAATCAGCTGCTCCAAGCTGCTCCAAAATGCCAAATTGCCTGCTCCAAAGTGCTCCAAAATGAAACTTCTGATGCTCCAAAAATTGCTCCAAATCATAAGTCCGCAGTAGCATCACTGTGCGTCTTATAGAAGACTTGTGTACATTTTTTTTTTTTCGAGAAAACTGTCGTCAAAATCTTATTCGATGTTATGGCGCGCTGGTTGACTTAATTGCTACGGGTTCTGTGCGCGATATCGAGGTGCCAGGTTCTTCTCGTGATCGAGTTCGCGAGTGCCGTGCGAGAAGGCCGAAGCAGCAACACAAGCGGCAGCAGGCCGACCGCGAGTTGACCGACCCCGAAGTCATCGCATCTGCACATCGCTGTCAAGATACAGCGTGTGCCAGTTGCTTACCAGAGTACAAGCCCCCCACCCCCCTGCCTCCTGCGCTGCCTTCCCGCTTTCCTTCCTTGTGTGCAATTCGGCTCACCGTTGCACGCTTTCACTCGCACATACAGCATAAGGCGCGTGGTGCGATGATATCGCCCTTGGACTTAATACGGTACATCGCGGCAACCACGATGGCAGAAATGCGCCTGGAGTGGAAATATATGGCACCCGTATGCTTGCGTGTGACCTGCATTCACAGAGGGAAACGTCACTGTATTTTTTTTAAATCGCTTACCGAACGAACAGGTGCGTCTTATACACCGGTGCAACTTGTATAGTACATTTTTTTCCCAGAAAAACTGTCGTTTTTAGGGGTTGCGTCTTATAACCGCAAAATACGGTATAGTCAATGACCAATTTCTCGGACATGCCTGATAATTCAGGACACCTTCACGATCTGAAACAGCAATAATCGAAGCCACCACCACCGCCATTTTGATTATCTTGCAGCATAAAACCAGCGCTCTCACACGCCGATTCACTAGCAGCCGTGGCCACCGTGGCAATGCTAGGCCTGGCTGCTTCGATGTTCGCTACCGAGCTTCCTTCTTTTTGGCGCTGTGTTTTTCATTTAAAGAATGTGCTGCTGTCAGGATTGATGCCAACTCTGCTTTTGTCATACACCGATGACTTCGAAGCACGGAAACTGCAGTGCGTTGCATAATGCCAATTCCCGAATGTCAACTTTGCTGCAATACGGCGGTGTGACGCTGTCAAACATATGCAGTGCATTGCGGTGAAGCGTATCAAGAGTGGAAACTGTCGCATTACGGACCCCAATATGCCAATTAACTCTACTCTTAGGCCTTCAGAACTGTTTCAGGTCTGCGTGTGGCAGTTAGAACCCTTGTGACCTGTAAAAGGCGTGCACTTAATTTTTCGGACGTTTTCACAGCCCCTAGGGGGTATGGACATTGACTGTATGAGGTAGGTGCATATCAAGAGCAATTGCACTGGGAATTGCACGGAGTGAGACTAGATTTTTTCTATCAATACTGGCTTTAACATAGCAGATATGACAATCAGCAGCTGCAGCACCATGACATCTTGTGTGTGTAAAATAACTACAATGTTTCCATGCTGTGTTATTGGTTGTAACAATTAAATCTGGTGTCTGTGCTAAAACGAAAGCAATATCCTGGAAATGCCAGCCTCGCCAGCATTTGATTGACTATATTTTGCTAGCTTCAGCTTTGAGAAGGTGCCGGACTGGCATTGTGCATAAAAATGCTTTTTCTGCCCTACACAGTGGCCAAATTAGCACACGATCATGCTGGCAGAGTCAATTATCAAATGGCATGCTATAAGAATGGCATGCTTATTTAAGACGCCGTAAAAGGCGTCTTAAATTTCGGTCCTACTCGTACAATAAATCTATGGGGCCAGAGGTGTTGTGCAAAGCTGTTAAAATCGAACCTGTCTAATTGCATCATGCTGAGATCAATTTGACAAGAGTAATAATTTAGGCATAAAAAATTTTAGAGCCACCAATTGTGTTTGATGACTCGTTGTTCTTGCTTAACTACAGTAGCTGTCTCCCATGTACTCGTAAGTTGGAAAGGAATTTTTCGGCATCATCCACACGTGTGTAGATTATCAGTCAAGTGCCGTCGTGTGGTTTTTCAGGTGGCTTTTTCAATCGACCTGGGAGCACGCGCAAGATTGTTGGCTCCCCGCGGCAGCTGGAAAATGCAGTGCCCACAAGCAAGAATCCCAATGGTGTCTGGGTCTGACTCAAGCCTGCAGCAGTGCCAACAGCACTGTTGCACTCTCAACTAGGACAAAATGTGTGATCCTGGAAGCCAAGCCAAACATGGAGGCAGCATTGCAGTGAAAATGGTGCTAACTGACTGCTGTGTTCACCTTGTGTGAGCCTTGTTGTGGACATTGCCTGCTTTGGTTGTTTATCCATGGTGGGACCAAACCTTCATCATGCTGATTGCACTATGGATTGTGTTGGAGCACAAACTTCTCTGAGCATGTCAGGTTGACTCTGTTTTTTCACTCGCCATAGGCAACAGTCAAACCTGTAAATTTGTTTTGCTTTTACTTAGGACACAAGCATCTGTGTGATGTGTGCAATGGTGTGGCGCAGATTGTTTTAAAGCAGTCTGTGATAGAACTGCTTTTGAAAAAGTGTTGCTGCATCATCCTCAAGTACGGCCTTGGAACGACAGTGGCAACACAAATCTGGTCATAACCACAAACTTGTGGACTCCTATGGTCTTCCAAGCATTGCTGACATGGTTTCGAGGACCACTGCACATAAGATTGTGCATGGCAAGGATCTGCAGGAGCTGAGATATCGCCACAAACTAATGCTCAAGCCAGTGTTGACCAACCTTTTATTGTTCCAAGTGTTTGTCGTATTTGATGCCTCTTATTTTTTTTGGCCACCTGGAGCCTTTGTATAGCAGCTCTGAGTGATATCTACAAATTGTGGCAGCCAAGGGTATTTAATATTGGCAAGTGCTAATGTTCTAAATTGCAAAAATGTGGATAGTGACGCTGAGTGAGCAAGTCCACAGACAAACGTCATTGTAATTCCAAGTCTCTTTTCTCTTTCTCAAGTGTTGAATTTTACTACATCTTGCTTTTTGATGCACTTATTCCAGCCACTCACTCGTGGACAGTCAACTTCCGTTAATTCGAGCCAGACGGTGCCAACAAAACTGATCAAATTATTTGGCAGGTCTAATTAAACAGTATGTAAAAAACAAACATCACATTTGTCCGATTCTAACATGCCCACTTTCTATGTGTCTAAAGTAGAAAACTAGCGTAGGAATGACATCACAGCTTCTAAACCAAGTAGAAATCTAATGCACACCCAATTGCCTGCCAAGAAAAATGGACAAGGGTCTAACATGGGTTGTACAATCTCGGCCGGTTTCATAAAATTAGCTTTGCTGCGCAGTTTTTAAGGTCACCAGCGTTAAATGGTAAAGCACAAATGTCACAAAGGCAGTTTGGTTTCAAATACGCTGTCACAGTGCTGGCAATTTTCGGCCCAATTTGGGAAAAAATAAAGCCACATTAGAATTAGGTGCTGCAATCAGACGTTTGAGAGGTTTAGCTTGTCCGGTAATCGGGTAAACGCGAGCAGACCGGGCGTTGGGGCCGGAACTGTTAACGTGAGCGGCCTGTATGGTGCTACCACCTGGTGGCGCAGAAATCAAACACAAAAAACAGCTAATATTGCAGTAAACATGTGTATTCTACTTCTCTGCCGGTGTAAATTTTCGCTGTCACATTTACACTAGCAGCAGAGTAGAATACACTTGGTTACTGCAATATTAGCTGTTTTTTGTCTGTTTGATTTCTGCGCCACCAGGTGGTAGCACCATACAGGCCGCTCACGTTTACGGTTCCGGCAAAACGCCCCAACGCCCGGTCCGCTCGCGTTTACCCGATTACCGGACAAGCTAAACCTCTCTACTGTCAGCTACGGCTATTGCTTGGAAATTATCCAGCAAAGGCCAGTTTTAGGATTGAAATAACGAAAGTTTGGGCCCACAGAAATGCATGGGCACCAGCCAGGACCTTTGGTCAGGATCAAATTGATGGAAGTCTACTGTAATGCCGTGGCCACGAGGGCACAGGAAGGAAAACTGAGTTGTGGTTTTTGAAAAGAATGAAGTTCGTATCAGAAGTCGGAGCATTTGCTATTTGTTGTATAATGCACTTTTATTGTTCAGCACTGTAAAATTTAAATTATGAGAAATATCATTCTTCATGGATGCAGATACAGAATGGGCACCAATTTAACATAAAGGAGAGGACAAAAGGGTGCGGGGGTAAAAGTCTGTCACGGCAGTCATGCGTGCTAACGATTAGTAATGCGGCTGTATTTGTCAGTTTTGCTAAAGTAAGATTGCATGTGGGCGATGATTGACTGCAACGAGTGACTGCGCAGCGGGCATGCATCAGCTCCTGCTATTATGTTGGATCTGCCGCAAAGCCTCCTCACCTGAACTTGCTGCATTTTTGAGCATGCATTGTATTCGGAGCATGTTGGTGCATGCGAGAGGTTCAATAAAAAGAGAGTTGGACATGCTTGGTTTGGAGCCCAGACATTCACATTTTGTGCCTGTGCTGCACAGCCACTGCAATATTGCAGTTGCTGTGCAAGCCACCTAGCGGCTCTAAAACTGGTTTTGTTACAAAGAACAAAATGGCAGCATATGCGACCTTGCAGTGGCGGTTGCCCTCCCTTTCCTTTTTAATGGAAGTCTAATCTCAAATACATGACAATTGTTCAGATAAGGATGGGCAGCGGGGGGTCCCGACTATTTTCATAAAAAGTTTTATATGACATCTCATTGGAACCCAGCTTATTTTATCAGCACACGCCTTTTCTGGCTTACACAGTTGCACAACGTTCAAATTTCCCGAGTGAGTGAGTAAAAAACTTTATCGAAAATAAATAAAAGAAGGCACGCTGATTGGGTGGGGCCCCTATTCCAGGGCTCCACTGGCATGAGCAGCTTGCTGGGCTTGGTCCAGAAGAGCCAATTGGCTCTCCCGGCCCTCGTCTGCAAGCCATGCCTCCCACTGCCGATTCCTCATGAGTGGGTGTTTGAGTACTATTGAGAGTCAAAAAAATAAAATTTTGTATGCTTTCACACTTTTATATCTGCTTACCCATAAATAACCAAAATAAAAATTTTTTCTTTCTAAATGTGCAAGATACATCGAGAATAAGCATAATCAATTAAAAGAAAAAAAAAACTCAAAGTGGACTTCACCCCAAGCCACCTTTTGCTTCGTTTAGAATTTGTACAGACAGCCCTTGCATGATTAGAATCATAGGTGTACGTTTCAGTTGATTTACATCACGTGTGTGACTGCTTTAAAAAGAAAACGAGTTGCGTGCTACACTACTGCTGTAAACCAACTAATGACGCTTGCTGCCTGTGATTGTGTTGGCCAAAGACATTTAGCCAGAAGCTTCATACTAAACGTGGAAACCTGCAAGAAAAACATTTTTCTGGTATTACCTGTAGGCAACAGCGGAGGTGAAGCCAGCGTGGCCACAGGAATCGCGCTTTCTCACCTTCTAGAACGGACAGTGAGGACTGCACCGGCCTTGCTTGAGCATGCGCCTCTTCGTGTCCTGGCGAAAGTCACTTTCCTAAAAATTAAGCCTGCATACGGCCGAATAATTCCCAGTTCTTTCTTGCGATACCTCGCAGCCATTGTTCCCGCAGGTGTATGTCGTGAAAGTACACTCCAGGGTCTTTTGCTGGCTCGACGTAAAAAACGGTACACAGCAGCAGTGCATACTGACGTGTAAAACATCACCGTTGCAGCAAACAGACAGACCTTCGTCTACCGCTGCCAGAAACCTACGGGTTAAAAGTGTCGTCTGCAAGTTCATGGAGGCGGGAATTATGGCCCTGGTAAAAGTCGTAACAATTTATTTAACCGCCATTTTTTATTTTGTACAGAAATTGCTTATTGTCACTGCGACAACACCCAATGACTTTTGTAGTTCTTGCTTGCAGACGACACAAGAGGCGCGGTGCGAAACCAAACCGCCGTTGCGCGGGCAGCGGAGAACGTCGTCTGCTAGTGGGTAATACGGTGAAGCCGCCAAGCGGCATCTCGGAGCAAAATTGAGAGGGCACGGCGGACGCCGCGGCGTTCACGCGGAAGGCACAGAAAAAAGTCGCAGGCCTGGGCACCATACGCACCACAGTCGCAGCGTAAGCTGGTGGAGCGGCTAAAGAGTAGCTCCAATTTCGGCACCACGCACAACAGGGTCTTTGCTGCAAAGTCTCTTCGCATCGTTTTGACGAGAACGATCTGAACTGTCCGCCCGGCGTCGACGGCGAGCTGCGGCTTGTAATGCTCTCTGCACAGCAGTCTGCTGAGCCTGATCAAGCCTTACAACTGCAACTTACATGTCGGGCATGCTGCGTTTGCAGGCACCTTAACTAGATGGCGCCACCATACTGGCGAAGGCTCGGGATCGCATTGAATGCGCGCCTCGTCTGAATCCCATCTCGTCGTCTACGCATGCGCACGCTGCGTTTGCAGGCGCCTTACCTAGATGGCGCCACCATACTGGCGGAGGCTCTGGTCTGTGGGGGAGCACACGCTGCCACCTTCTCCCGCTAGCGCTCGCCCATCGCCGGCGCACGGAGCGCCCGCGACATAAAGTCCCTAAAAAAATACCGCAGCAGCCGGGTGGACATCTCGTGCGCGCGCGCTGCGGGAGCCGGGCGAACACGGGAGAAATGCACTTTGCCCTCTCCCGGTTCTCGCTCGCGACGCGCGTGCCGCGCGGGAAGAGGGAAAGTATCCGGCGGGCGAGGAGGACACTCCCCTCGCGGAAAGGCAAAAAGGTATAAAAGAGCGCGACCGAGAGACCCCCGGGTCTCTCTGACCTCGCTTGACCTACTGCCTGGACGGAATTTACCTGCTGAAAGCCGTGAGTGACCTCGTTCGCGTGATTACCACAGGCGACGAGGCAAGCCTATTTTATTAGTTGTTATACAGAGCGGACTTCCCTCTACAAGTGTGTTTTATTGCTGACAGCAATAAACGTTGTTGAGTTGACTCGCTGGTTGCCTTATTCGCCCGAACCCTACGTAGCTGCGATTACACGCGCTACGGGTTGGGGAAGACCCCCACAGGTCATAGCCTCCTATATTTTTTCATGCCCGCCAAGTGGCGAGCGGAGCAAGGCGCTCCGCCCGTACACGGCCGCCTGGATTGACGCGCGCGGCAGGGTTGCTCCGGCCGTCCCATTCGGACGGAGAGGGTGTAATTGCGGAAAGGGGCGTGGCCGCTGCTTTCGCCGCACCGCGGCGCGCGCCTCCCACCCTTCAACTCCCTTGCTACGGCTGCGCGCGAGACGATTTGCGCTATATTTCGCGCTATAATGAAAATATCGCTTCATAAGAAACCGCGAGAAGTTGTGCCGAACAAAAAGGCACACAAAAGCACCGATGTCCCTTGACGCTATTTTTTTTTTTCTTCTTTGCACTCCAGCCTCTGTCAGGATGATGCTGCCCGCAAGGAGGTTATCCTTGGCTGCCCGAAACGCGTACACTCGTAAGCCAAAATTTTACAGGAAAATTACTTCCGCGCGCGCAAGCGCAGCATGCCAATGGAAAGCCTGCACGCGAGAGAAAGCATTCGAGCTCTATCTGCTAGAAGGAATGCCAGCTGACTGACGAGGCAACCAAGATTTTATTTATTTATTTATTATTTTTTTTGCGCGAATCCGCAGCCCGCAAACTTTTGTTTATGACTTGTATTTTCCCCAGCTTGACCAATTGACTGTCAAAATACGCCTTGGAAAGCGAGAGATATGACTCGGTGCTTTTAAATGGAGAGCTGAAGTGGCGGCAGTCTTGCATCTGTACATGCGAATGCGCTGTTTATTGTGTTAAATAATCGTGTTAAATAAGCGAACTCATCGCGCGTCTTCCTGCACGAAGTATCAAGCTGCTTACCTGAGTCGACAGCCACGGACAGACATTTTTCAGCAACTTTCTGATCCATCAGTAAATAATTGAATGCCATGTTTGTATTCATGGCAAAATTACCAGCATAATACATTCACAATACCTACAATTTATTTACGATAGCAAACACACAGCGCTTGTGCACTCGCAGTACTCCTTCAAACGCGGAGAACTTTTCGGCTCAGTGGCTTACTCATTAGTTTTTTGCGGTAAGCCGCTGTGTCCGTAACGACTGCGCCAATATTTGAGTGTAGGGGCTTTATAAATTTGCTTGCAATTCATGAAGAAATCGCTGATGCATGCTTTTCGTTTGCCTAGCTGGCAAGCAAAAAGAGGGCAGCTCTCTAAGTGAGGACAAATTAAAGCTCCACTGCTCCAGTTTCCTCCACTGGAAATGCGTGAAAACTTAGACCAAGCTTTTTCTTGGTGCTCGACTTGCAGCATGGCACGCAGCAGTACGGCATGTTTTTGAAAAATACAGTAAATTACACGCAGAATTTCAGGCGAGATTATAAAAACAAATCACTTGCCTCAATTCAATGTGGTACAACAATGTGAAATGCATATGAAAGCATATATGCTAGTTACACAGGGCCTTCAGCAGCAACACTTCCAAGTAACATATAGTAGTTCGAGGCTTGATGGAAAAGCCGCTTCAGCACCACTGATGTATCGTGGGAACTTCACATTGTAAAGGCGACGCGCATGCAAGGACCCCGAATAATTAATTCGGCCGGTACATCAGGCTGGAGAAAATGTACTGCAAAATTATTATTACCACCGTGATTTCTGTATATGAAGACTTCTGTGAACACAGCGCTCGACCCGAGAACGTAGCCATACAGTGACCACGACTATGAAATACTTTTATTTTTGAAGGGAACAGCGAGCGCAAGAAAAGAATGACGAGCGTGGTCAGGGGAAGCGCTTCGGCACAGCGGCAACTCACTCGCCAGAATACGTCTCAAGGCGCATGCAATGCGCCACGCAAAGTCGCGTAAACACACTGCCTATGCGTTAGCTGCATTTCTATCGTATTATGCTACAAAGAAACAACCTCGCTGTGTAAAGCCGGCTTAAGAATCTATCAAGACGTGCCTTGATTCTCGTGCAGTTTCTTGCAACTGTCAGTCCACTTTGGGCCAACAACCAACCTATCTTCACCACGTGCACGATGTCAAATGCGCATCTCTCCAAGCATCTTCACGGCCGTAACGCCGTCAGCAGAGGGGTGGGAGCACAGCGCCGCCTCACGGCGCGCGGGGCAACTTCCTCAATTACATGTTTTCAATGGGGCGCGCGTCGAATGGGACGGCCGTAGCAAACCCGCCGCGCGCGCCGATCCAGGCGGCCGTGGCCCGTACCTTCTAGTTCATGCGCTCGCTACTACGCCGCGCTGCCACCCCATACCCAGTAACCTCTGTTGTTCATGCTGTATTTACAAGGATTAGAGAAAAAATTAGAGAGGAGCGGACTTGGCTTCAACCTTTCCTATTTCAAGCAAGGAGAATGGATTAAACAGTCATTACCAGGACTGATGTATGCGGATGACATTGTACTTGTGGCTGACAGCAAGGAAGACTTGCAGAGATTAATGGACATCTGTGGTAAAGAGGGAGATAGCTTAGGTTTGAAGTTTAGTAAAGAAAAATCGGCAGTCATGACTTTAATGATAATCAGGGCAGCGAGCATAGGATACAGGAGGTTACGCTGGAGGTGGTGGATAAGTACAAATATCTTGGAGTGTGGATAAACAATGGGGCTGAGTACCTAACGGAACATGAAAAATATGTGACGGCTAAAGGTAGCAGAAATGCAGCTGTGATGAAAAATAGGGCACTGTGGAATTACAATAGGTACGAAGTGGTGAGAGGGATTTGGAAAGGGGTGATGGTCCCTAGTTTGACTTTCGGCAATGCGGTCCTGTGCATGAGATCAGAGGTTCGAGCAAGGTTGGAAGTTAAGCAGCGAGGGGTAGGTAGACTGGCTCTGGGAGCACACGGAAATACACCAAATCAGGGGGTACAGGGTGACATGGGATGGACGTCATTCGAGGGCAGGGAAGCCAGCAGCAAGATAGAATTTGAGGAGCGATTGAGAGAAATGGCAGAAAAGCGGTGGGCAAGGAGAGTTTTCAGTTATTTGTACATGAGGAATGTTCATACAAAATGGAGGAAGCTGACCAGAAAAGTGTCAATCAAATATTTGGACTGCAGGAGGGGTGCAAACCAGGAAACAGCGGTTAAGAAAAAGGTTAAGGAAACAGAGAGGGGTCTGTGGAAAATGGGGATGCGGACGAAATCAGCACTGGGAACATACCGAACTTTCAAGCAAGAAATTGCCAAAGAAAATATCTACGATAATTCTAGGGGAAGCTCTTTGTTGTTTGAAGCCAGGACGGGAGCATTGCGGACTAAGATGTACCGAGTCAAGTAACAAGGTATATACACGTTGTGCTGTGCGTGTGGAGAAGAGGAAACGACTGAACACCTCATACTTTTCTGTAAAGGGCTTAACCCTACAGTGCAAGGCAACGGGGCTGATTTTTTCAAAGCATTGGGGTTTAGGGACAGTGAAGGCAAAATAGACTTTAAGCGGGTAGAAATAACCAAACAGAGGTTATCTGATTGGTGGATAAAATCAAGGCAGGGGTGAAATTTCACCCGCCACAAAGTACAAAATATGTTAATAGTCATGGCTAGGTGGCGTATGCCACCGCCCGGTTTAAAGGGTTCAGCCTCATCCATCCATCCATCCAGTCTCAGAGCAGACGACGCGACTACGCTGTTGCGCGCGTGCTTGTGGAGAGAAACTTGCGCTCGTATTAGAGATGGAGCAGTGAAATAAATGCGTAGTTTGCACTGGTGTTTGTTCCTAATGTACAGGGGTGAGGGGATGAACGGCAAACAGTGCGGCGCGATGTTTTCATCCTGCTGTGACCCTGGTGGTAATAAAAAGAAGCTAGAATAGTTTTCTTCTAGTGGCTTCTAGTCATCATGCAGGCTACAACCACTCGAAAAGAAATGCGAAATATCAGAGAATGTAGTTGCCGCACTGTTCGCGTTTCTTTCCATCTCCGCAGTACATTGAAAGCAAGCAGCACGAGACATATTGTGAAAACGACCTTTCATTTAGGCCCCCAGCTGTGAGATCAAGCTCACAGTTTCAGGGTCTTTCGTGACAGTGGCTCTATTGCGAACACTTTGGCGACATCTTGTTTGTCTGTCGCTTTCAGAGCGAAATTGGTGAATATTGGGTGAAAGAACTTCGTAAGCAACAATTTGAGCAAATTATCTTGGTGCCCTGGCTTCGAACACATCAAATCTTTGTGCTCGCGGAGGATTTCGGTAGCATTAATGTTCACAGCCTCCTTTAAAGGGAAGAAGGCATACGCCTTCTTCTTGCTAGAAGAACTTTGACGAACTTCTGTAGTGCGTAGAGAACATCTAGAAGTTGTGCGGACGGGTAAAGAAATATACCGCGGTCTTGGTGTTTAATGAGCGAGTCCGATGGTGTCGAGGCGTTTGGCTTTGTTAAGAGCGCGAAGCACTCCTCGCATTCGAAGTTTTCTCGTACGGCTCTTGCGAGGTAGCCACCAACCATAGCCAATGCGGCCACATCTGGAGTGGGAAGTAGAGGCTTATCTCGGTTTAGTCGCTCTATGAGCTCTCTACGTGCATCTGCAGGGAATTCCTCGCTGGTTTGCTCCCTTGTGTTTTTCTGTTGCGGCAGCGTTGAAAAGCAATCACTCTCTTCTGCTGCCATTATGTTGCTTGTACTCTACGCCGATGCGATACCGGTCTTGAGGGTTTTCTCAATGCCTGTGAGCAGGGCACGGACATCCGTTTGGTCATTTGATCCTGCTGATTTCCTCAGCCAGCCAAAGAACGACTCGATTGGGTCCGATGACATTTTCCTCGTCAAAACGAAGTGAAAAGACATCTCTTCAAGAAGATATCTAATGCACTCAACGTTCGAACGAGTTGTGATCACAACACCCTCATAAGTCTCTTTGGTTAGGAAGTTCTTTGCCAGGCACTGACTTTTGAGATCGTCCAGGTAGTCGAGGAAGCTTGTCTCCAGCCAGATTAGCCGTTCATCGCCTGCAGATTCAAACTGCTTGCAGTCTGCATTCTTCTGATGTATGTGCTGGGTACAATTACTCACGTCCATGAGCACGAGCCAGCGGTGCACGGTGTCCATAAATTGCACCGTCGGTCCAACACCCGCGAAGCTTGCGTCGCACGTGTGGCCCACCTGCTCTTGCAAGAGCTTCATTGCAACTGTCATGGGAGGAGAACAAACTTGCACTGCTCTCTGCACGTTCATTTTTTCCATATTCGTAGGGAATACGTGCTTTCTCGTCAAAAATCGTACTGGCTTTACAAGGCTGCCTTGCTGCATTCTGTAGAGGTTCTTCAAGTGGTTCGCTGATATTTCGCCGCCTTTTCCGATGTCACGGGAAAAAAAACTGTGATCGCACGTTTTTGATCAGGTGGCAATGATCAAATGCAAGAAAGAGCTTTCGATTCGGTTTTCCAGGGTGGTCAATGCAATGCTTGAGGCTTCCGTTGCACAGAAGTTGCATAGCCAAGACATTGATCTTGTGGTTGTCTGTGACAATGCGCACGACGAAAAATCCTATTTCTTAAACTTCCTTCAGAACGTGTCTCATGAGCATGTGCAGCTCACGGCCAGTGCAGTTTCTCGCGAAAAAGTACGCCACGGGTATTTTGAACGAAACTGAAAGGCCGTTAAGGACGAAACACAAGAGTGAGTTCGCCAGCACAGGCTCACTTGTTGTTTCTTTGGGGAAGTTCGCACCATAGTCCACTTCGCCGATGAAGGCATCTCTTTGCTTGTGATACAGTAGCCGTTCTTTGACGCGCATTTCGTCTACAATTAAAGAGCATGCCCTCGCTTGCAACGAGGGATGAGAAGCGAGTTCTGCAGACAGCCTTTGCTTCACGAGTTTGGTCATGCCAAATTCTCCAAGTGATGAACCCATAAAGCGCTCGAGGGTACTTCGGCAGGGAAGCCGAAGAATACCTGTGCTCCTTACGTGTCCGTATGCACGAGTCGAGAGGTTACGCAAAACCACAGCATGGCGCATTGTCACCTTAGACCACGTTGATTTCTTCTTCGCGAAATTGTGAACTTGTTCCACTAATATTGAAGCAGCCAGGTCTTTCTCTTTCTCCACAACTTGCAGGAATGCCGACACGTAGCATTCTTCCTTGAGCTTTTGCAGTTCCTGTTTGTACTTGTCGACAGTGTTCTTGAGTCGCTCAATTCGCGCGTTCGAGTCTCGCTCCTTACGTCTCCACTTTCGTTTGTCCATTGCCGAAACCGAGAATAATGACGACACCTGCACGTACAGCTCTGTCCACCTGCACGGTCGTAGTGATGCAGCGCTCGCTTGCGCCGTTTTCCAGAGGTAGCGGCAGTTCGGTTGCGGAGCAGTCCATCAGTGATAACTCTTGAGAGGCGACGTCGACGGACGGCAAGTCATTGAGAGGAAGTGAAGGAGACTCCAGTTGGCTCTCAACTGCTCTTCGTTTCGGCGGTGGTGTGTTCACAGCTGGCGCAGCTGCCTCACGTTTTCCCGCAGACGCGTCGCTTATCTCTCTATTTTTCGGAGCCTGCAGGTACGCAGGATACTCTTCGAAAATGCTGGGAACAGCGTCTTTCTTGAGTTTGCGAATTGTGCAGCCCTCCTTGAAGTCGGAGGAACCGAAGTGTCGGCTGCATACAGTCGAGTAACACGACGTCGTATTCGGTGTCCAGTCGTCCCGAGAAATGACCTTTAGCCATTTCGCTCGCAGTTCCGGATCGCTTGGTATTTCGTGGAACGATATGCCCGGCGTCCGTTGTTTGCTCGAAGACTTGCAGCGTGGTAGAAGGCAGGCGTAAATCGAGGAGGAAGGGGGAGGGCAGCGGACGGCCTCCGCCGCTTCACTGCGCGGGCATTAAAAAATATAGGAGGCTATGCTCTGGTCGTCTGCGCCGGCGCGCCTGCCTAGGGAGCGTTTATATGGCATTTTTCCGCTGACTTGTGTGCTCAGTGGTAGAGTATCCGGCTCCCACGCAGCGGGGGCGGGTTCGATCCCGGCGGGAATCGGGTACCTTTTTCGCATTTCCGGCGGTAGCGGCTACGGTCCCCAAGGGCGGCGAACCTAAACTGCTATTGGAATGAGCCCATAACAGCTTACGCTGTAAAATAAAGGGTCTCACTAATTACGTAGAGGGAAATATGGCGCCACCGTCTACTCACAACCTGTTGTCAGCACTACAGTGTACTAGAACACTGTATCAGCACTGCCGAAGGTACGAGGCGTACATAGGCGACATCCTTGCGCAGCGATGTTATAGTTCCTGGGGTAATTAACTGGCTGATTTTTGGCTACACTAGAGCAACGCCTCCTATAAAGACAATGCCTGGAACGTCGCTCTTTTTCCCATAGAGGTCCCTGCCGGGTGTTGTGACCAGGCGCCGTGCGAGAGCGCTCGCCTACCTACGGCCTGGTCACGTGACACCATCAGCGTAGCCAATGGCGTAGCCGGGAGCAACCGGCAGCGCGTTGTCCGCCGGCGGAGAGCGCGAGCTCCCGCCGGCGTCCCTGGAAAAAAAATGTCACAGTTTCGCCCGAAGGGCGAAGCAATGAATGCGATAGCAACACAGCAATGTCATACGAAGTAAGGTGAGCGGCTTTGGTAGCAATATGAATTGTAGTAAACATGAGTTGATTAAGTAAGCAGGTGTGCTGCGGCGTAAGTAGACCGACATGAAGAGAGACTCGATGACCACGAGAAGGCACGTGTGAAACGGTGGTGTTGATGAGAAGCGCTTCCCGTGGGCAGCGCGCGTGCGAAGGGACACACCTGTAGCGCTGCACTGCCGATCCGGGCAGCATTACATGTATAGCGTGCGTTGGAAAATGTGGCCCGACTATCACTAACTGAATGAACAAGCGTGGTGTGAGCGCGCACAAACAAACATGAATAGATCACACTGAATGACTGCAGACAACGACTGTCAAAACGCTGGCAGCAAGCGCATATATACGCCGCAGCAGCGGGCGAAGGTACGTGCGGTCTATCGCTTCAACAGAAACTGAGCGGCGAACGCACAGTGCATAAAGGTCAGAGCCGTGTGGAGATAAGAGACGGTGCGGCGAGCGACGAGCGCGGTTGTTGGCAGAGGAGAAGTGCGCCCCCCCCCCCCCCCCCCCGGCTCCCTCCGGCGCTGGCTTCCCGCTTCCCTGCTTGCGCGTGGGAGAGATAAGAGACCGTGCGGTCGAGCGACGAGCGCGGTTGTTGGCACAGTAGAAGTGCCCCCCCCCCCCTCCGCTCCCTCCGGCGCTGGCTTCCCGCTTCGTTGCTTGCGCGTGGGAGATTGAGTGCGTTCGCTAGATTTATCTATACGGAACCTCACGGCGACGGCGACGGCAGAAATCCGGTTGAAGTGTCCATATAATTGCTATCGCAATAAAAAAATACGCCGGCGTAGGTTTCAGCGCCGCTGACGCCGCGCGGAAATTTGCATCTATCCAGCAAATTTTCGTACTAAAACAAACCTACCAGCGACAAAAGCCCCGTAAGGTGACTCGCATGATCTCAGAACAGCGATAAAGAAACCACTTGAGTGTCATCGTCTGCATATAGCAGCGGTGACCACGCGCGGTCGGCAAGGTGTCGTCTGCTCGCGACAAGCCAGCTGCTCGGCTTCCGGCCGCCGCGCGCCGGCATGTTTACAAGGATCGCCCGTCAGGGGCGCTCGCCTACCTACGGGTGGGTGGAGAGAAAAATCCGAGGGTAGGGCAGCGAGTTCGCGGCTCATTTTCCAGGCATTGTCTTTATAGGAGGCGTTGACTAGAGTTACAGCCGGTAACCGTAATAGCCACCCTAACCGTGATCACGAAACATGGCAGCACCCATACGACGCCGACCACCCGCTTCGATCCGAATTCGCGCTTTTTGCTGGCTCTCCGCCCTGTCAGCAAGAAACATGGCGCAAGATTCGTCATCGCTAAGTCTCATCTCAAGCTGAAGTCATATCATTAGGTGTGTTTTGTCGTAATTATTGAGATCGGCTGTTTGTTTTCACGATGCTAGGACTACAGACATGGCACCGAGCCGTAAAACTGGTTTGATTTCGAGTTAGCAGATGGCGCCATAGCACTAGCATTGGTGATGCGTTGACGATGCGGAACGCTATAAAAGCCTAATCGTTCACTGCATCCTTAATTTACTACCCCGCTCTAACATATGGTACTGGATGACGTCGTTAGCGAGCAAACGCCAAGTGTAGACGCCGAGCAGACGCTGTGCCGCAGGTGAACATTTATGAGGGCGTTCGTCCTTATTGCTTGCTAAGGAGGCTGCAAGGTAACTGCAGGGAAAACGTACAAGTAAAGCGAAGCGCCCTGCTGTCGCGTACATGTGGACGCAGCTTAAAGGGCAACTCCGGCGATTTTTCGATGTCAACAGATGTCGACGAAATTCGCTGGGTCTGTTCCTCTGAATACCTCTGCCATGTCCTAAAAAAAGTAGGCTTGTGAGTTGCACAGATTTTTTACAAATGAATTTAATTTATTGCCTCGAGCACCCTACATTACCTCCTCCTCAGTTATAGGCCACATTGTGTATGACGTCAGGCATAGTCCACGCAGAGCATGCCGGGATCATGCAGACGACAGCGACGAGAGCGTGCAGAAGTCGACGATCGTGAGCTAGTGCTTGGCGTGAGATGTTGCTGTCGCCAAAAGTTGCATTACCTGTGGATGGGCAAGTGATGCGGGGTTACAAGCAGTGTTGCGTTGTTGGCTGCACGAACTTCAGCCGTCGCCATCCGCAAACACAGTTTGAGCCGATGCCGATCGCGTTCAGCCGAGGTTAAGCCTATCACAGTGGCCGAGTTCGTGCGTCTGCTGCTGGCGGACCAGACCCACTGATATATGAAGCTAATTAAGCTATTAGGATGAGGAAAGCTTCTTCTGTACAGTTTTGACCATACGGATTTGAAATAAACCATTCCTCATTTCGTACAGTGCACACGCAAAAAGCTAGAAGCGACAACACGACGCGCAATCAACATCCGTATACGTTGCCGTTCTCGAATGTGGCCAGTCGCATGCACTCGCCGGCGCTTCCCTAAATGAAATGTGACTACGCAAATCCATGGGTGTATTATTGCCTATTGTTATGCTGACTAATTATTTAGCTTACGAGGTGCACTGTTTGCCTCGTATCCCAAATGGGCAGGAAGCGGAGGCCCCTTCGATACAGCATGCGTAAACAAACGTCTCGTTCAGCTGCCAACGATGTCATACTTCACGACATCGGCGTTTCTGCGAGAAAACTATACATTCTCTAAATGAATGATCATACGTGCAATGTCCTAATCTATGTCTACTTTACGGAGCACTAATTGTGTGCATGAAGAGAATACGAAGAATGATAAGCAGGCTTCACAACGCTTGCCTACTGCGGTCTCCCGCTCGCTATTTCCGAAGGTGTGTGGTCGCACGTATCAGCGCGACCCAGAGTGATGTAGCGGTGCTTACATGCACAAAATCTACGTGTTTTGATATGTTCTGACATTAATTGATGTCACCGATGAGCGGCTATCTCAAGCGAACGACGTATATACGAGTGGTCGCTGTACCTGCAGATGTAAACAAATGCACCGGTCGGTGCTTTGGACTGTCAGCGGCGTTCTTGTGGGATACAAATGCGGAAAGTCGTGCTCCACATTTTACAGTGAGCATGCGAAGCGGTTCCCTGAGAGGGGTAAAACACCTAAAATAGCAAGCAGCGGGTATATCAGTGGTTAGGGCTACCCTTGGTCTTAATGTTGCAGCGCGATATGTGTATACGCATCCATGGGTGCTGGCTCTAGTGTCCTGGAGGACGGCGATCCGTGGCTATTGAATTCGTCTGAATCATAACTGTCACCGTTTGACAGATCCGAATAGGTGGTGCAGCTTGCAATGTAACCCGAAGGTCCCCGAAAGTCCGGCGCGGTCACGAATAAGCTGAGCGTCTGCTCTTCGCCGGTTTCGTTTACCTCCATGGTTTCGTTCGCCCGCGGTCGAGACCGGCATGCGTTGCGCGCCTTCCCCGCCGGGGATACATTCGTGACGTCACACGCAGAGGTTCGCTCGGCTGCTTGCTCAGGTTTCGGTTTCGTTTTTGCGCTTTTCTGCCTAATTAAAATTATTTTCTAATTTGCAGAACAATTCTCCTATCAGGTGCATCACAGGAGAGTCTCGGAAAGCTAAATATTTTATTAGCTCGACAATCTACCAACCATGGAGCATATCACAGGATGACAAGCAGACGCTGAGCAGACGACGCGGTGCGGATGAGCACATCTCGAGGGGCATTCGGCCCTTCCTCCATGATTCGGCCTTCCTATCGGCTAAGGATTCGTGTAGCTGCTGACAATAACTTGTGAGATGGAGTTAGAGTGTACTAGAATGTGGTCGAGTTGGACGAGCGGCTGGGGCGGCGCATGCTTTGCAGTGAGGCGCCCGATGTGGAAAAATACTGTGGCGGCGCTGCGATCGAAGTCGATTGGGCCGCATCAAGGTCGCGCGTTAGAAACTGCTGGCGATACAGCTCGGCAGGGTCATTCGTACTACTTCGCGCGCGGATATTTGCGTTCAGACCACTCAAATGGTGCTCATAATTGCATATGACATGTATTTATGCCTTAAGAATTCCTTACTTTCTCTTCTTTATTTTATTTTTTAATGCCGTTCGGTGATGCGCGTGCATTGCGGCCGCAGTGTCGGCTTTCATTCTACTATGTTAATTGTACGGTTTCCTTTGGAGAACAAATATTTTTGTCGTTCTTCATGCAGCATGTATCTCTCGTGTGTATTGTTGCGCATATAGTTTTCCATCAGTAGGTGTTGCGAAACGCAGACGAGGAAACGCATGTAACATTCCTGCTTGCCGCTTCAAACAAGTAAAGCGTATATCTGCCCCATCCGGCGCCTTGTACTCAGATTTACGGGAAGCATTGTTATACATAAAAAAAGAGTAAACTGCAGCGCAACATTTCATTCAAGTTTCCGCCTTCCTCGTGTAACAGAATGCGGAGTAATTGGTACGGGGTCATTTATTGCGGTCAGACCTCGAGCGCCGAAAACGTTTTTAGTTAGTCATTCTATATGCTAATCTTTGGCCGTAAGCCGTACGTGGAATTTTATTTTTCCAGTCGATACTTCAAAAAAGAAAGAAAAAGAAAAGAAAGAAAGCCTGCGCGGTAGCCTAATCCGCCTTTTTCATTTTCCTGTGCTGCCCTCTGCCGCGCGCCGCTGGAAACGTTTTGGTAGGGGGCTGGGGCTTTCGCCGGTTGATTTGTGATGCGCATCGGTTGTGCGTTTCGTGGACTGCGAATAATTATTAATGGCTGCTGGGGGGCAACATGTCGTTCCTGGAAGCCATGTAGCACTCACCAACTATATACATGTAGGGTGAGCAGGCCTGAGTGTGCTGTTTTGTTTACACTGCGGCCGATAAAGGCACGCTGAGTTCCCTCTGCCGTAGCGGCTGCTTTGGAGTTTGTTGGCGCTAACTCCTGCACTTGCACCTCGCTTTTTTGTAATTATTTTTACACATTCTTTAGACATTTCGCATAAATAAGATGTTTTCGAGTGCGCAGCCTTCCGCATCGGATTTAGCAAAGCGATGCACTTGTTTACATCGTCATCTACAGCCACAGATCGTTGTTAGCATCAAAAAATGGGGGAAAGGTGCATATATGAAAAGGCGCTGATATGAAAGAATGTCGAAACGCAGAATAAAACACACATATCTGCTCATATGAGCCGCGTTGTTCCATCGTGAGACGAGTCAGTATGAGCGGCTGAGCCACTTAAACAATGGCGGCTGTGATCCAGTTACAATATTGGGCTGTTAATTTATTACTGATTCTCGCTTTTCTTTAACTTCGCGATAGTTAGTTTGCGCGTGTCATAAAACATTATTAGAGCGAACTGTGCTCGCATCAGCGCTCATTTAAAGGCCGTGTTGTTCTCCTGCAAAAACGCGGATGCCATCGCTGACACCGTTGGTATATAACTGAGCGAGGCGGCTGTTTAATTATGCTGCTGTACCGAATGTACAGTCTCTTGTTTCGGATTTGACGCAGAGATAAAGAGTACATCTCAGGAATTAAGAAATGTGTCAGCATGCCAACACGTAAAAACCCACCCATCTACGCAGTAGTGTACCCAGGATCTCTGCCAGGGGGGGGGGGGGGGGGGGGGGGGTTGACAGTTTGCCAATACCATCTAAATAGCACTAATTTCAATTTCTTCACGGCAAATTGTCAAAAAAGTTGTCGCAGTTTCACCTGAAAGGCGAAGCATCAATTGCGATAGCAAATTTGTAGAGAGCTATACGGAGTAATGATATTACCTTTATCAGCTGTATAAACTTGGACATGCAGCAGCACCGGCAACACGCAGAACTGTTGTCGACGCCGTCGGCGTTTTGCCCGCGTTCGCTCAAAATGCGTGCGGCGTTGGTAGTAGTAGTGATTTTATTGAAGAAGAAAGTAACGCTTATTTCTGCTGCCCAATAGGGAGCACGGCGCAGCGTCAGGGGAAGGGGAAAAAGGAGATAAAGATGTTGAAAGGAAGGGAAGAGAAGAAGAAGCAGCAAGAGTCTCATCCGATCATGGAGGAGGCTGGTGATGGAGGCGATGGCCTGCTAGGGACGAGCGCTTAGCGATGGGCGGAGATTCCGTTCAGTTCCACAAACTCCAAAAGGCTGTGGAGAGCTCGGAGGTGGGGAGGCGACGGGAACAGGAGGTCGCTGGTTGTCGCAGCAGGTAGACCCTGTTGTCTGTAGGCAGTGATGACCCTTGAGCGGTCCTGTGCCAGCGCTGGGCAAGCACAGAGAAGGTGCTCGAGGGTCTCGGGGTCGCCACAACGTTCGCAGGCCGGTGATGTGGAGCGTCCCTTGGCGTGCAGCCGCGCCGCCGTCCAGACACAGCCCGTGCGCAGTCGAAGCAACGTTGCGCGTTCCCTCCTGGTAAGGCCACACTCTGGAAGTGGCCTGGGACCGTTGCCATTTGCCACTCTGGCATCCGGGTGGACGATTGTGAGCAGTTTTTTCAGGCGCTGCCTTGAAAAATCTGAGGAAGCGACTGCTCGTGTGAGCGGCACTTCAGGATGGTGGGCGGTTTTGGCGAGGGTATCCGCTGCCTCATTACCGGCTATTCCAACATGGGAAGGCAGCCAATGAAATGAGATGGTGACCCCCGCGGCAGCCAATGCCGAGAACTTCGAGCTGAGCAGGGCCCCCGTAAGCCCTGATCGGCGGTGGTTGATTAGGCTCTGGAGCGCTGGCTTCGAGTCGCAGAGCACTGCCACCGGTTGCCCAGGAGGGTCCTCAGCCAGGACATCGGCGGCTAGGTGGAGCCCCGCTAGTTCTGCCGCGGTGGAGCTCGCGGCAAAGGGGATCCGACATTGTCTGTGGACCGCCCTAGCCGGGATGGTGCAGGCTGCAGCGGCCGATCCGTTCGCCAGGACTGATCCATCTGTGTAGACCAGCATACTTCCTTCCAGATCCTCGTGGAGTTTGCAGGCAGCAGCCTGTTGCAGTGCTGCAGCTGGTGTCTGTCGTTTATGCGCTCCACTGAGCGAGAGGTGGACGTCCGCTGGTCGATGGTGTGGTGGAGGCAGCACGATTGTCACAGGAGGGTCCGTGATCATCTGCTCGTACAGCTGGCACAGACCTCCCATCCGTGAGGACGGCTGGCTGTGGAGTCTAGCCAGCAGGTCTCCGCCATCCGGAGCACGATGAAGGCGGTCAATGTGCCCCAGGGCGCGTTCAAGCATCCTCAGCGAGAGTGGCCATTCACCAGCCTCTGCCAGCGTTGCAGCGACCGGTGAATACTTTGGGAGCCCTAGGATACTCCTAATAGCACCTCTGTGCAGACACTCCAGCTGCTCTCTCCTGGCCCGAGTGAGGTTGACCAATGGAAGGGCATACAAGAGCACGGACGTTGGTGCGGCCTGGTTCAGCCGCAGCGCCCACTTTGTGTTGCAGCCACGGCCATGTTGCTGCAGCTTGCTGACAGCTCCCTGCACGCGGCGCACCTTGGTAGTGGCGGCTTTGGCTGCAGGGATCCACGTGAGCCGGTGGTCAATGGCGAGCCCCAGGTAAGTGACCATTTGCTTCCAAGGTAGGGCATGGCCAGCAATCTTCAGCTGCTTTGTGTAGCGTCGAGCTGAGGCCAGTGGATGAATCAGCATGGCCTCGGTCTTGGCTGTGGAGACGGTGAGGCCTATGCTACCAAGGAATGCGGTCACCGCATCTAGTGCCCGTTGTAGCGAGCACCGAATGGATGGCATGAACTTCCTCGGCCCCCGGGTCCAGAGTGCCACGTCGTCGGCATAAATGGAGCAGCGAACAGGGAACCGTGGGTCCGCCGGGAGAGATGCGGGTAGGCCCGCGAGAGCCATGTTGAACAGGAAAGGGCTGAGCACCGATCCCTGTGGGACGCCAGTCGTGATATCCCTGGGCTCGCTGAGTTCCTGTCCAACGCGCACCCGGAAGGTTCTGCCGGTCAGGAATGCGGAAATGAAGCGTCTGAGGCAGCCGCTCAGGCCGAGGCGGTCTAGGCAGGCCTCGATGACCACGTGTGGAAGTCCGTCAAAGGCACTCTTGACGTCCAGAAGCACCAACATTGCCACGTCCCCCGTGGCTTTGGCATCCTCCAGGGTGGCCACCACATCGGAGATAGAGTCTGCCGTGCAGCGTTGACACCTGAAGCCTGACTGCTGCTCCGGGAAGTACTGGAGTTGGGCAGCAATCCACTCTAGGCGTGCCAGTGCCACCCTTTCCATCGCCTTGCAGGCGGCTGAAGTGAGGGACACCGGCCTATATGAGGATAGGGCTATGGCAGGCTTCCGGGATTTCAAGATTGGTGTCACCACTGCAACCAGCCAGCTCTCCGGGAGGACACCAGTGTCCCAGATGGTGTTGAAACACTCGAGGAGCCGCTCCTTCTCGGCATCAGCCAAGTTGCGCAGCATTTGGAATGTGATTCTGTCAGCTCCCGGAGCACTGCGTCGCCTGGTCTGATCGAGTGCCGCCTTCAACTCGTACACGCGGATTGGTTCGCTGCACAGTGCCTGTATTTGTGCAGCCACCCAGTCCGCATGATGGCAGGAGGATGGGATTGACAGGGCGGCTGCCTCTGGAGGTGGTGCCTGCAGGGCTGGGGGTCTGGCCGCGAACTGGTCCGCGAGAAGCTCGGCCAGGTTACCCGCGCTGATGCCCATGTGGACCGCTACGGACAGTACCTGGCGATGTGCACGGGGCGCCAACAGGAGTGACGTCAGGAGGCGCCAGGCTTGTGGTCCGTTGGGAGAGCGGTTGATGGAACAGCAAACGCCCTGCCAGCTCTGATTTCGGCGTCGCCGAGCATGACGTCTGCAGACGGCGTCTACACGGCGGAACGCTGTCCAGTGTTCCGGTCGAGAGGTGCGCAGTGCTATGCGCTCTGCGCGGCGCCTCGCGGCTCGCAGTTTTAGGTGCTGGATGTCCGGGACTGGCTGGCCCACCTGAGCCGTGGAACGGATGGTGGCCGCTTTTGCACTGTCTGCTACCAGCTGGAGAAAGGTTCCGGAGTCAGCATCTTTCTGGCAGTGCTTGCGAAAGGCCCTCCAGTCGACAGTGAGGCACTCCCTACTCCTAGCGGTCTTGCCTCTGAACGGGTTGAGCAGGAGAGGAAAATGGTCCGACCCCCAACTGTCCGGAAGTGGTGCCCACGTGTAGTTACAGTCCTCCGTTGCCAGGCTGACATCGATGGCGGATAGGACCACCTGCGCCGCTCGCCGGATGAATGTGGGTGCTCCGGTGTTGAGAATTGACAGGCCTAGTTGGTTCACGACGTCCCACAGTCCTTGGCCTCGTGGGCAGCAACGGCGGCTTCCCCAGGCGGTGTGGTGGGCATTGACATCCCCGCAGAGGAGGAAGTCTTTCCCGAGGCGTTGGGCCAATGTCAGGAGGCTGGCTGGGTTCCATGGCCGGCTTGGCCGGACATAGATGCTGGCCACGGTAGTGTCGGAGTCACCCAGTCGTACCCGAACAGCACAGCATTCAATAGCACCGCTCAGCAGGTCTGCCACGTGGACTTCCGCCTGTGACAATTCTCGCCGCACGTAGATCGCACAGCGTGGTGATCCCTGCTGGTGGCCCTCATCAAGGCAAGGGGCAGACTGGCAGGACTCTCGATTGCAAGAAGTGAGGCTGCTGTAGCCCACGTATCCAGGAAGGCGCAGGTTGGCTGGAGCAGCGTAGACCTCCTGCAGAGCAAGCACATCGTACTCGTTCCGCAATAGGTGCATGGAGAGGTCTGCCTGCCGCCGCCGCAACGAGTTTGCGTTCCACTGGAGCACGCTCGGGCGGCGGCGGCAATGTCCTGCTGCAGGCGGGAGGGGACTAGCCATGTTGACTACTGGGTGAGGGCGCGCCACCTGCCTTGAGGCAGATAGAACGCAGCTGTTGGTTCTCTGGAGGCAGCAGGTCGGCGATCGCCCTGAGGAGGAGTCGCAGGTTCTTGTTCTCCTCATCGCTGGTTGACTCAGGAGCCTCCTTCGGGGACGGCCCTAGCTTGATGCTGCCCCGCTTCTTTGCGCCTGCCTGTTGTACATGTTGCTGCAAGCGGGGTTGGGGGTGGTTGATAGAGGTAGTGGCCTCCTTGTCAGGAGCACCGAGTGCTGCAGCGTAGGTTTTGCCTCCTGTCGGTGTAACACGTGGCGGTCCAGAAGCAGCTGCTACTGAGCTGGTGGGTGTAGCCCGTAGGACCGCCTGGGCCTCGCGATGCGACAGGTGTGTGGGAGCTGACGCCTTTATCGTGGCCAGGCGCCGTTCTCTCTGCCACAGCTGGCAGTTAGGCGAGTCAGCTGGATGTGGTCCCCCACAATGCAGGCATCTGACCCTACTCGAACAGCACGATTCCGTCTGGTGTGGGCCACCGCACCGCAGGCACCGTACCGGTCTCTGGCAGGTTGCTGTGGCGTGCCCGTAGCACCCGCAACGTAGGCACTGTAGAGGGCGAGGCCGGGAGGGTCGCACCTCGAAGGGCATGCTGAAGAGGTAGATCCTTGCGGGGGGGTAAGGGGCAGCAAAACGCAGCACCAGGGTGGTGCCCTGTCGCTTAGCCGCGACCACCCGTACCTTCGACGATACGGCAGCCAGCAGGTCCTCATCGGCGTAGTTGCCATGTACGCCTTGCACCACGCCACTGCTCTGGGTGCGGTCGGTTGGAAGGCGCGCGGTCACGGGCATCCCGGCGATCTCTGACGTGGCCAGCAGGTGCTCCGTCCATTCCGGTGATGCCGCGTCCGCAGCCACAATGTTCTTCTTCGTGTTCACGCGAACCTCCTTTACTCCAGGCAGCGCGGAGAGCGCCTGTGCGATGGCGAGGCGGGAGGTACGGGGAAAGGCGGCGCCGTTGTGTGCCGGACGAAACAGCACTGTGCGGGATGTCAGTGGCGAGGTGGGCACAGAAGTTCTGGGAACCCCGGCAGTAACAACGGGATCCACGTCAGGAGGTGCAATAGGCGCAGGTGAACTACAGGGAGCCGTAGGTCGTGCGGCAGGAGCGACAGCAGGCTCGGTCCCGGGAGAAGGGATGTTCCCGGCTAGGCCCGGTGGTAACGCAGAACGCTGGCGGCGTTTCTGCGCCTTTGACAGAACCTGCTGAAACTCGCCTTCGGTGGTAATGCCACTAGCCAGGGTGAGGTGGCGATCGTCTTCACCTGTGACATGTGGCGGCAATTTAGTCGTCGATGCATTGTGTGGCGCAGTCCCGACTGCTTGCACCTTGCGCGAGGCACCCTCATCATCACTACCGAGCTCGCTGGGACGCGAACGCTTACGTGTAATAGTGGTGTCCATATCTTCCAGGTTTGCGTCTATCGGCAGTGGGACGTACTGCGGTTCGACGAGAGACGCACCCGGCAACCCAGTAACAGCGACGAAATCCCCTTCGAGCAGTACATCCGAAGAGCTCGTGGGGGTTGTCGAAGGCGCAACGGTTGTATCGAGTGTGCCGGCCGATAGTGTATGCCGAGCCACCGCAGTGGCCAGGGAGGCAGCAGCGGCGGTAGCGGAGCAGGAGGATCCCGAAGTAGGCGTGTTCCCGGCGATCTCGTGCAGGTGCTCGGCCGGGTCATCCGTCAAAAGAGGCGGCGTCGTGAACATCCTCGTTCCGGAGGTGGTCGTTGAGGAGGCAGTAGATGTCGGCCGTCCGCTGATGGCCCGGCACAGGCGTTGTGCCTGCTCGTGTTGCAACCGCACTGCCTCAGCGCTGGTGATGAGCTGCCACAGAGATCGTGGGCAGGCGACGCTCACCGCGCGTTTGCGCGACGAGCCGCGTACGAGGGAACGCCGCGGGTGGTCGGTCGGCTGCGCCGGTGAAGCTGGGGGCGCCCCTGCCATCCCAGCCGCGAAAACGGCTGCGTCCGACAAGCGCACAAATAGCAAGAACCAAGTCCAGCTCGTGGATAGCAAAAGGCGAAGAGGAAATCTGCGGAGACGACGTCGTTGACCGGGCGAGCAGGCAGCGAGGACGACGGTCAGGCGAACGGGCTCGGCGAAGTCCACTCACAGTTGCAAGAACGCACCAGTACGTAGTAGAAAGGGGGGAGCGTTGCATGAGACGCCACAGCGTCTCCCGCAGACGCGAAAGCTCCGAAAGACACGTCCGATCTCCTCGAACGCTCGAGCGAAACTCTCGTGCGGCGTTGGTGACTGTTGCCGGAGCCTCTGATATAAATAGGCACTTGGTGCCGCAGCTAAACGTCGCCTCCCTTCCCTCCCCCACGGCCTCTAGCGTGTCGGAAGAAGGCGCGTTTGCTCTACATATATCGGGGACTGACAAGGAGGGAGAGATCCCTCCTGCTACGCCTACGGATTGGCTGCTGCTGGACAGCCGCCCGGAGCTTCCGCCTGGGTATAACTGACTCGCCAGCCTGCACACAGTGCGGGGAAGACGAAACACTGGAGCACCTCCTATGTTTCTGCCCCGCACTCAACCAACACCGAGCCACCATGGTGGCTCAACTACGCCGCATGGGCCTGCCGTCAGCCTCCAGCACGGACCTGCTCTTCCCAGCCCGCAGTTCCAGCAGGGTATTCAAGGTCGTACTCTGTTACCTTGCCGATTCGATGCTGGCTGACCGACTGTGAGGGCACCCTGCCCGAGACGATGACGACTACCCTCTCCCTCCCCTTATTCCACTTTTCCTACTTTCTATCCCCCCTTCCCCGCCCCTCAGATGCTGAGCCGTGCTCCCTATAAGGGCTGCAGAAACATGCATCTTTTCTCTTTTTCTCAACCTCTACTACTACTCTACATATATGGTGATTGTAAAGGAGGAAAGAGACGCCTACTTCTGCAGCCCTTAAGGGAGCACGGCGCAGAACGCACGTTTGTTCTCCGCCGTGCGTTCACTCCCCGTGAAAGCGCGCGTCCCTCGCGCCCTTTCACTCGCACATACAGCGTTCGGCGCGCGGTGCTGAGAGTTCGCCCTGACTGTCGAAGAGAGAGGTTGTGTTGCGTCTCGCTCCGACGACCTCGCCTCGCCAGTCGCGCCTAGCTCTTCTCCCGTGCGGTCGTGCCTGCACATCGCCCCGGCGTGTGCTGCACGAGCCGCGTGGCTCACCATCGTCGGCGACGTCACCTGCAGCCGCGCACGATTTGCGCGTCCCAACGCGCAACCCTGTGTGTTCCCTGCGGGCTTGCATCGTGCGACGAGTGGATTTGCTTCAGTGTTGTGCTCCGCGAGTGGCGTTCCCAACCCGACATCTGTGCCGCGTCCCCGGCTGTGCCGCCTCGTGCGCGCATCGCGTGGTCGGTGCTGTGCGCGCGACGTGCGTGTGGTGTGTTTGCCCCCTGTGACGCGCGGTTCGCGTGTTGACTGCGGAGCCGAACGGCATGGAGGGCTTCCGCAGGCCAGGAGAGCGCCCGCCGCGCGCGGGCCATCGTCGAAGTGCGAGCGCGTCTCTCGCGACCTTTGTGCCCGTGACGCTACAAGCGTCGCGTGAGCGAGGCGAACTAGAGGTGCGCGCCGCCGAGATCGTGGACGCGTGGATAAAGAAACAGGCCACCACCACCCAAGCAGCTGCCGCCGCGGCCGCGCCCGCCGTCACCGAGACACACGTGGCGCCGGCTAAACCTTCCCCGCAAGCGAGCCTTCCCCCCTCGGAGCAGGACGCCGCCATTGCTGCCATGGCGAGCACCCCGCTGCCCCCATCCGACGACGAGGAGGCCATGGACTCCTCCTCCTCGCGCAAACGCATGCGCGAAGCAGAGAGCGAGGAGGAGGAGCAAACCGGTCGCCGCAGGCTGCCGCCGCCAAGAGTCGCGCCTAGCTCTTCTCCCGTGCGGTCGTGCCTGCACATCGCCCCGGCGTGTGCTGCACGAGCCGCGTGGCTCACCATCGTCGGCGACGTCACCTGCAGCCGCGCACGATTTGCGCGTCCCAACGCGCAACCCTGTGTGTTCCCTGCGGGCTTGCATCGTGCGACGAGTGGATTTGCTTCAGTGTTGTGCTCCGCGAGTGGCGTTCCCAACCCGACATCTGTGCCGCGTCCCCGGCTGTGCCGCCTCGTGCGCGCATCGCGTGGTCGGTGCTGTGCGCGCGACGTGCGTGTAGTGTGTTTGCCCCCTGTGACGCGCGGTTCGCGTGTTGACTGCGGAGCCGAACGGCATGGAGGGCTCCCGCAGGCCAGGAGAGCGCCCGCCGCGCGCGGGCCATCGTCGAAGTGCGAGCGCGTCTCTCGCGACCTTTGTGCCCGTGACGCTACAAGCGTCGCGTGAGCGAGGCGAACTAGAGGTGCGCGCCGCCGAGATCGTGGACGCGTGGATAAAGAAACAGGCCACCACCATCCAAGCAGCTGCCGCCGCGGCCGCGCCCGCCGTCACCGAGACACACGTGGCGCCGGCTAAACCTTCCCCGCAAGCGAGCCTTACCCCCTCGGAGCAGGACGCCGCCATTGCTGCCATGGCGAGCACCCCGCTGCCCCCATCCGACGACGAGGAGGCCATGGACTCCTCCTCCTCGCGCAAACGCATGCGCGAAGCAGAGAGCGAGGAGGAGGAGCAAACCGGTCGCCGCAGGCTGCCGCCGCCGACCACCCCACCTTGCCCGGAGAGCAGGGACGACGACGACGCCATCTCCCGGCGCCCGAGGGACTCAGCCGCCTCCTCGTCATCGCCCGCGGCACGAGATGGCGCCCCCGCCGATCCGCCGGCTGCGCCGGCTCTCCTGCTGATGATGATGATGATGATCTATTGGCATCCCCTTTGAAACGGGGCGGCGACAAATAGTCACCTAGCCTGCTTGATTTAATCAGGTATACTATACATGTTCTTTATCTTGCATTTTTGTATACCTATCATTATTTTTCTTTTTCAAAAATTTACCTTGTACCGCTGCCTATGATTTTAAGAGATCAGGTCGCATCCATCTTTTCCCTACTTTTTTTCCACCAGTACTCTAATCGTCTCTTGCTGATCTCTACGGCTGATCTGTTGGATAAAGTCGGAGTGCTCCTCTCGACCACCAGCGCCGCCCCTCGGACGCCCGGCGAGTCGTCCGCTGCCTCCTTCGCGCTCTCACCGAGGGAGGGCGCGCGCATCAACACGGTCGCTCCTCCGGCTGCCGGTGAGGCTGGCGCGAGCTCTCCTGCGTCGTCTGCTACGGCGGATGCTCGTGACGCGCCCGAGTCTGTGCCGTTGGGGCTCGCGCACGATCCCCGAGCAGACAGAGCCCCAGCCGGTCCGACGCAGCACGGCCTCGCCCACCCAGCGGCGAGGTTCCTGAAGGATCCCCCCCACCACACTCTACCGAGGCAGGAGGGGAAAAACAAGAAGCAGAAGAAGGCGGGGAAAAGCTCTGCACCCAAACAGGCTTCCCCCCCTGCTGCCCCTCCGGCCCCGACGCCCACTCTGGAGGGCTCCGGCACACCCACAGCAAAGGCTGCTGCACAGGAGGCCCCAACCACCCATGCACCACCAGCTGAGGGCTTCCAGCTGGTGCTGTCCAAGGCCGATCGCCGCCGCGCAAGGGCACCAGTGAGTGCTGCCATCCCGGTGAACCCCGCGGTCATTGGCACGGCCCTCTTCCGCCCATCTGTGGTGGGTGGCACTTTCAGAGGAGCACCACGCCTCTCTCTTGCGGCGGTGCTCTCAGCGCGGCCAGGTGTTGCCGCTGTGAGAGTCAATCACAGGCGCAACATCGTGGCCGCCGACGCCACCACCCAGAGGTGCTTGGAGGAGCTGCTGGCCACCACGGAGCTCCGGGGAATACCGGTGACTGCCCGGCAGCCTGCCGAGCGAGGCAGGAGCACTGGTTTTGTCCACGGCGCCGACGGCATCCCCGCAGACGCGGACCTGCTGGGGGCCATCGAGTCGGGAGTCCCAGTGCTGGCTGCTACCAGGGAGGCCAACACCATCACCATCCGGTTCGCGGGGCCGGTCCCCCCTGAGCATGTGAGCCTCTACAAGCTCCGGTTCAGGGTGCGACCGTCCAGACCGCGTCCACTGCAGTGCCAGCAGTGTGGCCGCTTTGGGCACGTGGCTGCCTCCTGCGACTCGCCATCCAGCTGCCGTCATTGTGGGAGGTCTCACGAGCAGGGTGACAGCTGCCCCAACGCGGCCCACTGCCGCAACTGCGGTGGCCACCACCCCGCAAATACTCCTGCCTGCCCCAGGTGGCAGGAGGAACGCAGGGTGGCCACCATCTTGGCAACAGCGCCTGCTCCCCTCTCCCGCCGGGCAGTCCGCGCTGGTGTCCGGGAGGAGAACCTGCGGGCCAAGGCCACCTCAACGCCTGTGCAAGGCCTGTCTTATGCACAGGCACTGGCCGGCCTCCCACAGGCGCCCCAGCAGAAGGCAGCCCCCCCGGACGGCCACCCACACCGGCCCCACGGAAGCAGCGACGCCAGCCGCCAGCCACCCCTGGGAGCGAGCGCACCACAGCCCCAGCATCACTGGCAATGCCTGGCCCGGACCCTCGGGACCAGATCATTGCCAGCCTGCAGCTCGCCCTGAAGGCCATCGGGGAGATGCTGCCTGCCGAGAGCCCCCTCCGAGCCATCTGCCTGCAGGCAGTGGCAGTCCCGACCACAGTCAACCAGCATGGCTGATCCCTCACCAGCCACAGCTGGGAAATGCCGTCGCCGCCCGAGTGTTCTCCAATGGAACACCAACTCACTGCGGCGGCGGCATGCAGAGCTGTGCGCGCACCTCCTGCGGTGTGATTTCGACGTCCTCGCACTGCAGGAGGTGTACACTGTGGCCGAGGACCTGCGGCTGCCGGGATACACGGGCTACTCTGGCGCCACCACCTGCTCGACGCAGAGCTGCACGGACGCTCCCTGCCTGCAGGGTGCCCACAAGAAGGGGAAGCCGAGGACTGCCATCTACGTCCGCAGCAGCCTGGCCCACTCGGTGACCCCAGTCTCGGACGTCGTAGGCGGCGCCATGGAGTGCTGTGCTGTCACGGTACGCCTTGACAGACAGGACACGACTGTGGCGAGCGTCTACGTTCGTCCTGGACAACAGTGGGACCCCTCCAGCCTGGTGCGGCTTGCAGCACGCCTCGGCGGACATGCAGTCCTGTGCGGTGACTTCAACGCCCACCACACCGACTGGGGCAGCCGCAGGTGCACCCGCCGAGGCAGGGACCTCTGCAACGCCATCAGCCGAGCAGGCCTGGTGGTACTCAACAAAGGAGGACCCACGTACGTCCGCCGTGGGGTGAGCACAGCCATCGACCTCTCCCTCACCACCGAGCAGCGCTCCTATGACTGGGCTACAACTCCCGACACTTGGGGATCTGATCACTTCCCCATCTTGATCACCCCCGGGTGTGGGAGAAGGCCGAGGTCACGAACATACCACGTCACAGACTGGTCCCTGTTCAGGAAGCGCTGCAGTGAGTTGGAAGATGGCTGTGACCTCCTGAGTGCCATCATGGAGTGCGCCCAGGCAGCCACAGTCCAGTGCTCTGCTCTGCCCGATACTCCTGCCCCGGATCTGCTCCTGCTCAACCTCCGTGCGTCCAGGCGACGCGTGGAGCGCCGAGCAATCCGGACGGGCAATGCAGAGCACTGGACCGAATACAGGAGAGCGGATGCCCGCTGCAGACGACAGGCCAGGCGCAGAAGGAGCCAGAGCTGGGGGAGCCTCTGCGCCACCATCGAGAACCGCTCCAAGGGCCCCCTGGCCTGGCGCCTCCTAAAGTCCCTGACCGGCAGGAAGGTCAACCGCCACCCCGTCCTCGCGGTGGCTATCTCGCTGGGCATCAGCGAGGCGGCCCTGGCGGAGTTGCTAGCGGACCACTTCGCCCCCCCGGCTGCCCTCGCTGCGGCCATCCTGCCGGTCGGACTTCCCCCTGCCAATCCGCCTACCTGCCTGCTGGAGCTGCATCCGGAGTGGGCGACCAGCCAGATCGCGGCCATCTGCCAGGACCCACTGACTCTCCACGAGCTGCAGATGGCCCTGAGGAGGGGCAAGCGTCGCAGTGCACCGGGAGCAGACGGAGTGACACTCCAGATGCTCCGCAACCTGGCCACCAGTGAGCAACGACGCCTGCTCGACTGCTACAACAACATCTGGTGGTCAGGACAGGTGCCGGAGGCCTGGCGCACAGCCATCGTGGCCCCCATTCTGAAGAGCAATAAGCCGGCTAACGAGCTGTCCTCATACCGACCGGTCTCTCTCACCTCCGCTGCCTGCAAGGTGATGGAGGCCATTGCTCTGGCACGGCTCGAATGGGTGGCCCGCGCCTGCGGGTTCCTCGCGGACCAGCAGACAGGCTTCCGGCGCCGAAGGTGCACTGCGGACTCCATCGCAGACGTCGTCTCCACCCTGGAGGACGCCAGGGCCAGCGGAGACCTCGCCATGCTCCTCCTCATCGACGTCAAGGGGGCGTTCGATGGCCTCCCACATGCGGTCGTCCAGCAGGCTCTGGACCTCCTGGGCATTGGCGGCAACCTGCGGCGGTTCCTGTCATCGTTCCTGAACGACCGCACCCTCAGGGTCCGCGTGGGCCATGCAAGGAGCACTCCCCGTCCGGTCGCAGCAGGCGTACCACAAGGGTCAGTGGTGAGCCCGTTTCTCTTCAACCTCGCCCTGGCCCGGTTGCCTGCTGCACTGCCGACCGACCCTCACTACAAGGTGGAGTGCTCCATCTACGCGGATGACATCGCCCTGTGGGTGCGGGGACCGCCACAGTCAAGCCGCCACGTGTGCCTGGCCCTCCAGAGAGCCCTGGACACCACGGCCGCCTACCTGGGAAGCATCGGACTCTCGGTTTCGACGGGGAAGACGGTGGCCCTCCTCGTCCACCCGAGAGCAGCGGCACGGCGCTCAGCTCCCCGGCTGCAGCTGGAAGGCGTGCGCATCCCATGGAGTACGACTGTGTCGTACCTTGGGCTGCGCATCGACCACCGGCTAACCTGGCGACCGGCAGTCGGGGCCATGCAGACCCAGACCATCAGGGTCCGCAAGGCCGTGTCGCAGCTCCTTGCTCATGGAGAGGGCTGCTCGGTGAAGTGGGCCCTGCGGCTCTACGAGGCGGCGGCCACATCACGCCTGCGGTACGCCCTCCCGCTGGTGGCGCTGCCGCCACGCCGCCTCGAAAAGTTGGAGCTGCAGCACCGGGCGGCCATCCGACTCTGCCTGGGCGTCCCCCGGAGCTCCCAGATTGCCGCTACCCTTGCGGAGGCTGGAGCATGGCCCCTGTCGCTCCTCTTCCTGCAGCAGGGGCTGAGGCACGTCGACCGCCTCCACCATGCTCCTGATGGCAGAGGCCTGCTGCGTCGCCTCCAGTCCCGGCCTTCCTCAAGGATGGGTCAGCTGTGCCGCCTCTACGAGGAGGTGGTTGGCAACCTACCGCCGAATGCGGTACAGCTGCCCCCACCGCAGAGGCCTCCTGTCCCCATCGCCACGGAGCTGCCCGGGATTTCGAAGAGGCGCTCACCCGCTTGCGCCCTGCAGCAGACGGCCGCCTGCCTCCTGGACGAGACCCTCGGAGACCACCTCCTGGTGTACGTCGACGGTTCGGTGGTACCGGACACCGGCTCTGCCACGGCGGCCTGCACGGCACCAGCCCTGCAGAAGAGCAGGCAGTGTCGACTGCCCAGACACGCCAGCTCGACTGCAGCGGAGGTGGCAGGCCTCCACCTGGCCGTCGACCTACTCTCTGAGGAGCTTCCTGGGGTACCAGCGGCCATCCTCTGCGACTCCAGGGCAGCCCTCCTCGGCCTGCAGAGGCCAGAAAGCGCCAGCCTTGGAGTCGCACTGCTGTCTACCCGGCTGACAGCGCTGCAGGACGCAGGCCACCCGGTGTCCCTGCACTGGATCCCCGCCCACGTAGGGATCCCGGGCAACGAGGCAGCCGACACCCTGGCGAAGGACGCCCACCACACCACTGTGCCCCTCAGTCGGGCCGTGACGGAGGGCGACTTCACAGGACTGAGGCTGCGGCGACACCTGGCGACCCACCACCCAGACAAACGGGTGGCACTGGGATGCCCCCCACGACCACTCCCCCAGCGAGGCCTGGCTCGCAGGGAGACCTCGCTCCTTCTCCGGCTCCGCATCGGCTGCAGCTGGACGGCAGCACGCAGCTACCGACTGGGACGAGCGACGTCCCCGGCCTGCAGCTCCTGCGGGGAGCCAGAGACGATCGAACATCTCCTGCTGGCCTGCCCGGCGTACCTCCAGCAGCGGGGCCCACTCCTGCAGGAGTTCCGCCGCCTGGGCCTCCCCTGTGGCAAGGAGGAAGATCTCCTCTTCCCCGGCCGACACCACCTTTCTGCACTTCGAGGCGTCGTGGAGTTCCTTGACTCGTCAGGGCTCTCCGCACGCCTCTAAGGACATTTCTACAAGCGGGAAGGCCTCACGGCCTCCCACTCCACCCCGGGCCTGACCGGCCTGGCACAACACCCCTGCAGACTCTGCAGCACGCCAAGGCCTTCCATCTCGGCCTGATACGTGCCGCCTATGCCTGCCGGTTTTGCTTCGCCCAGCCATGGCGTCTCCACTCTATCCCTTCTTTCGCTCCCACTTACCCCTCCCCGTTGGCGCTGAGCCGTGCTCCCTCAAGGGCTGCAGAAGATAGCGCCAACCTTTCCCTTTCCCTCAAGAACCACTTACCTACCTACCGCGGTGCTGAGCCGTGCTCCCTCAAGGGCTGCAGAAGATAGCGCCAACCTTTCCCTTTCCCTCAAGAACCACTTACACCGGTGACGATTTCATCTTCATTGACGTCATACGGAACCTCACGGCGACGCCGACGGCAGAAATCTGCTTTTGAGTGTCCATATAATTGCTGTCGCAATAAAATGCGCTTTTTGTGAGTGTGCAGACGATTGCGCGTCTTACATCTTAGTTGCAGTACTCAAATGCGCAAAGAAAGAAAAGGGGTTAAACAAAAGAGGGGGGTTAAGTCGGCCTCAGGGGGGGTTACAACCCCCGAACCCCCCTCCCCGTCGGTGCGCCACTGCATCTACGTTGCGAATACGACCGGCAGCCTACGGGAACGGTGACGTACAGATGTTGGGGACACAGCGCTGTGCCGCTGTGTGCTAGTGTGCCGACCGCGGCCTTCCGGGTGGCACCGTTTGCAATGAATGTCGGCGGCTGCCGCTAGGAGCGCTGCAGTGCGGGTATTTTTTTTTTTTGGAAGCGGGTTGTGGCGCACGATAAGTGGTTCTTGAGGGAAAGGGAAAGGTTGGCGCTATTTTCTGCAGCCCTTGAGGGAGCACGGCTCAGCGAATGTGTTGCATGGTGAAAGCAGTGTAAAGCGGCAGTTTGAAACCGCGTTAGGGAAGCTAGTGGAGGTAGCCGGATAGCGAGTTTGCCGTACGGCTTACCATGGGGCCTTGTTCAGGTATTTTACTGGGCTTTCTCGATAGGTGGACGGGTGGACAATGGCGCGGCAGGCTAGGAAGGACAGGGGTGATGACGAGCTGGTGCAGTGCGAGGAGTGCAAACGTTGGTGTTATTTGGACGAGACGCACTTCGCCAGTTTAGCCGACGCTGAGGAGGCTAGCTTCGCGTGCAGGTCGTGTGAAGGATTTAAGGGAGCTGTGCGGCGGATGAAAGGGGAATGGGCAGCCAGTGTGGAAGAGCTCAAAGGGGAGCTGAAGGTGGAGCGAGAGCGGCGAATTGAGCTCGAAACTCGGATCGGCGAGTTGCTTCACAGGGAGGGGGCCGAGGCCGTCCTGGTAAAGCGAATAGCTGGCGAGCTACAAGAAGAACGGGAAAAGCGGGCCGTGCTGGAAGAGCGGGTGGAGGCGCTAATGGTACAGGCGGCGCGTAATCCCGGGTCAGCTCAGGCGGGCGGCGGGGACAGCGCGGAGACTCAGGCAGAGGCATGCCATGAGAGCAGGGAGGGACGCCTAGGGGCCGTTGAACAGCAGGCGAGAGCCGGCGGCAACACGGCGGTTCCACAACTCTACAGCGAGGTAGTGCGGCAGGCTTCGGGTGGGAAGGGACGAACGGCAGGGAGCACATCGTCACGTGTCAGTGGCGCAGGGCGGGTGGAGAACCAGCTAGTGCGAACTGGAGGACGACAATCGCAGGCGGGAGGCAAACGTGTAGAGCGAAGGGTCCTAGTGGTGGGGGACTCCAACGTAGCTAGGGTTAAGGAGGGCGTCCTTATAACAGTGAAGGCAGACGGGCGGGTGAGGGTGGAGGCCCAGTCAGGGAAGTGCATGGTTGACGCAATGGCAAAAGCTCAGAAGGTGGTATCGGACAACCTCGAGCATGGTCGTTATCCATGCTGGTCTCAACGATGTGCTGAAGGGAAGGAGCCGGAACCTAAACGGACAGTTAGAGGTTGGGTTGCGTAAACTCAGAGAAACCTCTGCGAAAGTGCATGTGACCATATGCACAATCCCACATGTCCGGGGCCAGGCTAGCGCGATGGAATGGAGGGTGCTTGAGGCTAACCGGGTCATTACGGGTCTGAGCAGACCACTTGGGTACGGTGTAATGGACGTAAACCGGGAAGTGTACGAGTCTGGCTCCCAGCCTTTTGCACAGGATGGCATTCACTACAGTGGTGCCACGGGCGGGAGCGTAGGTAGTAGGATAGGGCGCCAAGCTACGGCTTTTTTGGGGGGACCCAGAGCCCTAAGACCACCAGTGTAGACGAAGACGGACCCAGAGAGGCTCCAAGATTCAAGAAACGTAGAATCGGTAGAAGAAATAGACGTAAGCACCAGGGGCAAGGTCATTCTGACATAGGTTACATTAACATGCAAGGTGGCAGGAATAGGCTGAAGTGGGAGGAGATAGACGAGAAACTAAGGCAAGAAAAGCTGATGGTATACGGGTTTGTGGAGACACATCTTAGGGACACGGAGCAACCTCCCTGTAATCCTGACTATGCATGGGAATATTGCAATAGAACAGAGGGCAGCAGAAAAGGGGGTGGAATTGGTGCATTCATTCATAAAAGTATGAACTGGCAAAGGGTCAAACAGGAATGCAAGGAGCATTTATGGCTAAAAGGGAAAGTTGCAGGAGAGCAGACACTCCTTGGTTTGTATACCTGTGGACAGGAGCAAATGCCAAAGAGGAAAACAAAAAAATGCTGGAATGCATATCAAGTGACATTAATGAGCTAGGAGAAGGGTGCGAGATTATTATACTAGGAGATATGAACGCACACATAGAAGACATGGACGGGTACACAGACTCAACGGGCAACATGATGCTGGATATGTGGGAAATCCATGACTTAGTTGTATGCAACAGTACTGAGAAGTGTGAAGGGCACATAACATGGGAGGTAGGGAGCATGCAGTCGACGATAGATTATGCACTAATGTCACATAGGATGCACGATAGGCTAAATGTAATGAGCATAGATGAATATGGCTCCAGAAGTCTAGGTAGTGATCACAAACGTATTAAGGTGAGTTTTAGAAGGGAAATGAAAGTAGGTAGGAGGCAAGATGAACAACCAGGTGGGATATTTTACTCGGAAAAGCAGCTTGAAATAGCAACCCAGCAAATTGAGGAAGTAATTTCAGAGGATACAAAACAGAATGGACATATGCAAATTTAACAGGACTATTTGAGCTAGAGCTTACTAAGGTACGAGTCAGGACAAAAGGGAACAGAAGACGTAAACCCAAGAGCTGGTGGGATGAGGAGGATAAGAAGGCCATAGAGAAACGCCAGGAAGCATCCAGGGAACACAGATATTCAAAGCAGAGGGGTGAACCAGAAGCTGATGTAGGCAGAAAATGGAACAACTTCTTAAACTGTAGAAGGGAAGCATCCAATTTGATCAATGAGAAGATCAGAAGAAAGGGGAGCCAATGGTTGTCAGAAGTAAACAAAAAGGATAGAAAAGCAGCGAAGAAATTTTGGAAACATCTCAACTCCTTGAGTAATAAGACTAGCCTAGAGCAGAGGTTTATAGTTACAGCTCAAGGTGTTCGACTAGAGGGAGATGAGGCAATGAAACATATAAGAACAATGATGACAGAAAAATTTAAAGAACGAAACATAGCATGTGCTCAATCAGGTGAGGATGGACTAGTCAGTGCAGTGGCTCCACTGGCACAAAGCGAGTGGGAAAGGGCAGAGAAGAGGGTTCCTAGTAGCACGTCGACAGGTCCTGATGGCATCCCAATTATGTTGATAAAGACATTGGGCCCAAAATCTAAGAAAGCATTAAGAGAGGCAGTGAGCAAAATGATAATGGACGGTAAAGCCCCCGACGGGTGGAGACTGAGCAGGATGAGCATGATATATAAGGGAAAGGGGGACAAAGCTGACATAAACAACTACCGTCCCATAACAGTGACGTCAGTGGTTTACAGGGTGGTGATGCAGATTATAAAGGACAGACTGCAGGCATGGGTGGAGAGCGAGGAGGTGCTGGGGGAACTACAAAATGGTTTCCGAAAACAAAGAAGGTTAGAAGATAATCTGTTCTCATTGACACAGTGTATTGAAATAGCAGAAAAGGAACACAGGCCCCTATGGCTTGCCTTTCTGGATATCAAGGGAGCCTATGACAGTGTAATCCAAAAGGATTTGTGGGACATACTGGGCACTCTAGAGGTGGAAGATGGAGTAAGAATCTTTTAAAAGATATCTATAAAAGTAACAGGGTGGTTATAAAATGGGAAAACAAGGTATCTGGGCCTATAGAGATACAGCAGGGGCTTAGGCAGGGGTGCCCTCTGTCACCTCTGTTGTTCATGCTGTATTTACAAGGATTAGAGAAAAAATGAGAGAGGAGCGGACTTGGCTTCAACCTTTCCTATTTCAAGCAAGGAGAATGGATTAAACAGTCATTACCAGGACTGATGTATGCGGATGACATTGTACTTGTGGCTGACAGCAAGGAAGACTTGCAGAGATTAATGGACATCTGTGGTAAAGAGGGAGATAGCTTAGGTTTGAAGTTTAGTAAAGAAAAATCGGCAGTCATGACTTTAATGATAATCAGGGCAGCGAGCATAGGATACAGGAGGTTACGCTGGAGGTGGTGGATAAGTACAAATATCTTGGAGTGTGGATAAACAATGGGGCTGAGTACCTAACGGAACATGAAAAATATGTGACGGCTAAAGGTAGCAGAAATGCAGCTGTGATGAAAAATAGGGCACTGTGGAATTACAATAGGTACGAAGTGGTGAGAGGGATTTGGAAAGGGGTGATGGTCCCTAGTTTGACTTTCGGCAATGCGGTCCTGTGCATGAGATCAGAGGTTCGAGCAAGGTTGGAAGTTAAGCAGCGAGGGGTAGGTAGACTGGCTCTGGGAGCACACGGAAATACACCAAATCAGGGGGTACAGGGTGACATGGGATGGACGTCATTCGAGGGCAGGGAAGCCAGCAGCAAGATAGAATTTGAGGAGCGATTGAGAGAAATGGCAGAAAAGCGGTGGGCAAGGAGAGTTTTCAGTTATTTGTACATGAGGAATGTTCATACAAATGGAGGAAGCTGACCAGAAAAGTGTCAATCAAATATTTGGACTGCAGGAGGGGTGCAAACCAGGAAACAGCGGTTAAGAAAAAGGTTAAGGAAACAGAGAGGGGTCTGTGGAAAATGGGGATGCTGACGAAATCAGCACTGGGAACATACCGAACTTTCAAGCAAGAAATTGCCAAAGAAAATATCTACGATAATTCTAGGGGAAGCTCTTTGTTGTTTGAAGCCAGGACGGGAGTATTGCGGACTAAGATGTACCGAGTCAAGTACCAAGGTATATACACGTTGTGCTGTGCGTGTGGAGAAGAAGAGGAAACGGCTGAACACCTCATACTTTTCTGTAAGGGGCTTAACCCTACAGTGCAAGGCAACGGGGCTGATTTTTTCAAAGCATTGGGGTTTAGGGACAGTGAAGGCAAAATAGACTTTAAGCGGGTAGAAATAACCAAACAGAGGTTATCTGATTGGTGGATAAATCAAGGCAGGGGTGAAATTTCACCCACCACAAAGTACAAATTATGTTAATAGTCATGGCTAGGTGGCGTATGCCACCGCCCGATTTAAAGGGTTCAGCCTCATCCATCCATCCATCCATCCACGTGCCGCGGCGCCATCCGCTCTTCATAGACCGCCTTGTTTTCACATAGGGGCTGCTGCCCTTTTTGTATTTATAAAGCCGTAGGAGCAGTAAATTTCTCATGTAAAAAGGTGATTTCTAATATAGGGTTTCTTTTGACTATAAGAAGGCTTATTTACTGCTTGCGGCCTGCGTTTGAGCTTACGTACCAGCTAGCTCTGTTTCGAGTGTCGAACCTCCGATGGTTCAATTTAGGAAAAGGAAGAACTACATTCGTTTTCTATATAAGACAGTCCAGCTCATTGCAACGTAGGATTTTTAAAGTATACTTATTCGGCGACGTTTTACTAATAGAGAATAAGAATGCCTAATTTATATGGACCTGTGGAACTGACTATATATAGGATGTTTCTTTTTTCTTTAGACAATACAGATTTTTATTTTTAAAAAGTAACGAACGAAGCGAACCTGGTGTTTTCGCCGACGAGTTCATAAGCGAGCCGGACATTGTCGCTAATAACGTGAGCTTCAGATGACTAATTAGCACAAATGTATTGATTACATTTTTTATTCGGGGACTTGTGGGGACCGTTGTCTAAGCCAGGGGCGGATCCAGGTTTTTTCTGAGGGGGGGGGGTGGGGGGGGGGGGGGGGCGTCAGCTTCTGTCAATGATGATGGTGATGATGATAGTAGCCTTTCTTATTTACCGAAATTTACCGTTTTTGCTTACGATAAACCCGCGTTTTATACGGCTAGAGCAACACCTGTAGCCCTCCGTGGTGGCTCAGTCAGCTCAGGCGTTAAGCACGCGATCGCGGGATCAAATCCCGGCCGCGGCGGCCGCATTTCGATGGAGGCGAAATGCAAAAACGCCCGTGCTCTTGCGTTGTAGTGCAGGTTAAAGAATTCCATGTGGTCAAAATTAATCCGGAGCCTTCCACTACGGCGTGCCTCATAATCAGAATTGGTTTTGGCACGTAAAACCCCAGAAAGAGGAAGAAGCCCTTTAGCGAAGCCAGGTATCGGTTTCTCCGAGCTTATAGGAAAAGGACGTTACCCAATACAACCATGTGCTTGGCGGCTGCACCTGATAATGCAGGTTGTTCGAAACTAAGCTTTATGGTTTTCTTAAAATTAGGCACTGGGAGGCACGCGAAGACCACTGTGCAAATAAGTTATGTGGCCAGGGGGACACAAAGTGAGATGATAATTATCGCTGTGAGCAGCCCAATTAACTAAAATTGAACAATTATTTTTGGTTGACTGCCGTAAGTGGGTATGTTTGTATTGAAAACTTAGAGACAGTCGTGTTTCTAAACCGTATCAGTCGGAAGAATTATTCTAGTGTGTCCGTGCTCCGAGATATCCGACTCCAAATTTCAATTGTCGTACTGCGCAGAATAATCGAGTCGACGCGAGAGCGGTTTATGCTTTGCGTTGCTGTGGAGGGGAGGAATTTTGGACATTTTTAGGGCATTGGCATCTTGATGGGTGAAATGTTGTCATGAGATTTGTGCATGACAACACCAAGCTTAAAGCGGCAGTATGAAATATTCGTTAGCATAGCTAAAACGGTTTCTGCTGTTGATGGTGCAGTTGTTGCTCTTGATTTCAATAGAACTTCCAATACTTGGAAATCAGCAGTCACTTTATTTGCGTAGCACAGACAAGGACCATGCCCGGTCGTGTAGTCACCATTACACGCACGCGTACTGCCCTCCGGCTTCTCCGCTCGCGCCATTATCTCGGCATGGCAGCTGCCGCCATCTTTACAGGCTGCGCGGTCGCGTGTTACGACAGCGGTTACGGGTTCTTAGATTTTTTAAAAATTTCCGCAGCAGTGAGGGGAAGGTGGACAGTTATCATCTTTGCCAATGCCTTCGCCCCGTTGTCAGACTAAACGCCGCACCCAACAGCCGCGTCACATCAGGGAGGAGCTTCGCGCCGATCCTCACTCTCTTGCGTGCGTAATCATGCGAACGACAATTAAAATTTGGAGTTGGATATCTCGGAGCACAGACACGCTAGAAGAATTCTTCCAAGTGAAACTGTGTAAAAACATGACTGCCTCTAACTTTTGAATACAAACATACACACTTACTGCAGTCAATAAGAAGTTAATTATTCAATTTTGGTTAATTGAGCTGCTGACAGCGATAATGATCATCTCACTTTGTGTCCACCTCGCCACATAACTGATTTGCGCAGGTGGTCTGCGTGTGCCACCCAGTGCAGAACTTTAAGAAATCCATAAAGCTTAATTTTGAACACCCGGTATATCTAGCCTGTATTGTTTCTTAAAATAAATTTTGGCATGATATTTTGCAGGTTCGTTATAAATGCGTAAGCACGGGTCCGTCTTTGGAGTTCTGTTGGGACACCCTAATTTCCTTAAGGAGATTCTTTGTGTTCGGCTGAGACACCTTCGTTTGCTTTGGAGGACTAACTCCCGTATTCTCAAACAGCCCTGGACTCGAAGCTCTTACTCCACACTACCTTGTTGAGCACAGCGCCGCTTCTCGACTGATAAAGACGCGACAATTCTCAAGAATTCCCGTGAATGATCATGAAGCTCAGTGACCACTTCTGTAGAGGGATGGCGGTGCCATCTTCTCTCTTGAGTCGTAGTGGTGTGTTGACTAGAGGAACGTTCTTGAATCCGGGCGTAACGCTCCGCTCCAACGCAGCAACCACTACTCTGGTTCTTTATAATATGCGAATCACCGCGTATGAAGACTCACGACGCCACCTACAAGAATAACGATGTGGCGTAGTAGCCGAGAGCGCGAGCCAGCGTCTTCATGTTTTGTTTCCCACGCGACGTCATCCGTTTACACAAGGCGCGCATCTGCTCCCGTTTCTCTAACCACGCGACGCCATCCTAGGCCCGCGCACTGGCGTTGGCCGCTGACGTCACGCTCCCCCACTTCGCAGCCGCGGCTCGAGGCTTTGCCCCGCTCCGCGAGAACGCCCACTCAGATAAACGGATCCGGTGGGCTTGAGCCTCCTATGCTTAATGTAGGACAATATAACTGCGAAGTTACAATGAAAAACTTGTAGCGTACGAACGGCACTGTGCTCGTACTGGATATTGTCAACGTGTAACTGTGATCACAATGAGTGCTACAGTTAAAGAAAAGTTGCCTAAGCGTAGTTCTTAGTTTAGCTGTTAGTTGTTATTATTTATATATGAACACTTCAGCGAGAGATCTCTTTCATTAAGCGGGTTGGTCGCGGAACCGATGACAGCCAATGAGGCAACCGTTGACACCCCAAGGGGAAACTAAGTTAATCAGGCGCGAAGGCGCTCGAGCGGACCTTGGCGTGCTTGGCAAAAGGGACGTCCCCTTGTTCATTCGACGCTACCGACGGGACGAGTAAGGCACGGCAGGTGCCAGGAGGTCCAAGGTGTTCATGAGAAAAAATAACTACGGCAACTTCGCGACACCACACTCCTACGGAATACAACTAAGCTTGTGAGCGAGCTAGCTTTACTTCTACATGGCTGATACGACTGGTACTCGCGAAAAATACTTTTGAAGAATGCTGGTGGCCATATTTGTTTTGCGACAGGGCCATATCCCTGTCAGCGAGGGGGGGGTCAGGACATCCGGACGTCCCCCCTGGATCCGCGCCTGGTCTAAGCGGCAAATTAGGAGGCAGTTACATGTTCATCCACACGCATCATTTAAAGGCCTGGAGAATCGCGCCCAATTCAAAATATTCAAGAAGTGTGCGGCGGAGTTCGAATGACAGCATACCGCGGCAAATCCTAACTCGACACACAGCCGCACATGCTTGCCAGGTAAATCAAATATGTGACGCTTCAGTAAGCTGCCGCGACTATATACAGCCGAGACGTTCGGTTTGCTCCTTTCTCGCGCTTGTCGTCACGGTATTTCGGTCTGATACGACAGCGCGCGGTCGCCTTTTCTGCGCTCCAGCGTATTGCCTGAATTGACTGTCGAAGTTCGATCATAAATATCTCGAATTAAAGGCTACTTTCAAGGTAAAAAACATAAGGTGCGTTCAAATGTGAGTGCCTTCATATTCGCCAGTTCAACAACTGTATAAAAAGGTAATTGATATTTTTTTTTGTTAATTCGTCTTCTGAACCTCACGTTGTTAGCGGCAATGTATTTCCGCATCGCCTTGGAACTCATCTGCAAGACAACGTCATGTTGGCTGCTCTTATATAGCCTCTTTATAAAAAATTTGGATTGTCTATAAACCCCCCCCCCCCCTGCATATGACTTCTCTTTGTTGTGCTTCGCGCGTTTATACGTTTGACAAACTCACCGTTGTATCGCATGCCGTGATGCGACTGACGTCGTGCAGCAAGAGCTGCTCTTTCAGGGCAAAATATTAACTTTTGCTTCACTTGCCAGAATTTTCCTGTATGGAATTACTCCTATTGATTGTTTGTTTTCCCCATACTTTCCTGCCCTTTTGCTTTTCTTGCGATAGTGTGTGGACACTCCAGGCGAATTTCCACCGTCGCCGTTATGTTCCGTATATAAAATTCCAAGTGCGATATAATATTGCGGCCGCCCGCCGTATTATGTCAGTACGAGCGAAAGCTTGCCAGGGTGAGCCGAGAAGGATGATTGCTTGATTAGTATATGAGAACTATTTGGTACATGCAGAAAACACGTACAATGTTCCCCGTATATTGTACGTGTTTTCATAAGATCTAATAAACATTCTTCAGCGAGAACCATGCATGTCTCTATAGCACTGCTTTTTTGAAGCAGGCTTTATGTTAAACTGCTTCGACGATAAACAAGCTGGAGCTGTTAATTAAGGCAACTTTCTTGATCAAGAATTATGCGTACCTCATCACAAGTTGTGCGACCTGTTTTGTCTTCTGTCATCATCACAGCATTCAGAACACTACCATTTTCTTTAAATAAAGGTGGCAAGTAAATTACTTTAAGTTATTCATTTCACATTCCCAATAGGCACAAGCTATAATGATTTCACTTGCCAAGACAGCACATTCATCCACGTGACTGGAATAGAGATCGAGATTTCATTTCATTTATTTATCTTAAAGACCCCACGAGGTCGCGTATTGCATGCAGTACAGATGGCGACTTTCGCTGGTGGTTTATTGGAGCCGTTGTGCACCATCATTTTGCAATCCATCAGCGCTCGCGGCTTTGCAAACTACGGCGTTGGGCGCACTCTTCTGATACAGAAGCTTTGCGGTGGACACCAGATCCTTCGAAGTTCTCCGATTCGGCGCTCTCAACGGCTGAGCAAAACATTTAAGGAGGCCACCGACTAGGTGCACCTGTGCCACTTTGATGGAAGTTCTTTCGCACATACATATATGTATGTATATATTTTGTCTCTTTAATTTTCTGCTTTGAGATACAAGGTTTGTAGGATACTTATGGAATATCGTACTTATCACATCGATTTCACACGCGATTTATTGCGGCGAAGATAGTTGAAAACGCCGTTCACCATAATAGAAAACGTGCGTTCGATGAACCAGCTTTTTAAATACTTTTCACACACCACAGCAGTTGGCGTCAGCGTTTTGTCAGTTTTTTTATCCTTCTTTTCCATTCTGCGAGCCGTGTGCCATCAGATGGTGCAGTGAACAAGAATGCAAGCCATTTGCTCGAGCAGTAACTACTCCAGCACAACCACGCAAAGCTTCACTGTCGCTGTGGTTTCAGCATTCTTTCACCGCCGTCACATAGTTCTCCTACTCACATACACGGGAGCAGAACAACCAAAAACTCACTCGAAGCTTTTCTGACACAAGAACAAAGACGCAACATCGTAATGACGCTGAAAACGCAAACACAGAAATCGACGCAACCACTGCGAAACTGCTCTAGCCAAGCAGACGACACGCGCTGTCGGCACTAGAGTGTACTAGAATATGGTCGAGTGGGACGAACGGCTGGGGCGGCGCATGCTTTGCAGTGAGGCGCCCGACGTGGAAAAATACTGGGGCGGCGTTGCGGTCGAAGTAGATTGGGCCGCGTCAAGGTCGCGCCGTTGGAAACTGCTGGCGATACTGGTCGGCAGGGTCATTCGCACTACTTCGCGCGCTGGTATTTGCGTTCAGACCGATCAAATGGGGTTCATAATTGCATATGACATGTATTTATGCCTTAAAAATAAATTCCATTCCTTTCTCTTCTGTATTTATTTTTTATTATTTTCTAATGCCGCTCAGTGATTGCGCATGCATTGCGGCCGCAGTGTCGGCTTTCATTCTACTATATTATTCTACGGTTCTCTTTGGAGAAAAAATGTTTTTCTCGTTCTTCAAGCAGCCTGTATCTCTCGAGTGTATTGTTGCGCATATAGTTTTCTATCAGTAGGTCTTGCGAAACGCAGACGGAGAAACATATGTAACGTTCCTGCTTGCCGCTTCAAACAAGTATACAGTATATCTGCCCCATCCGGTGCCTTGTACCCAGATTTACGGGAAGCATTGTTATAGATAAAAAAAAGACTCCGCCTTCCTCGCGTAACAGAATGCGGAGTAATTGGTACGGGGTCATTTATTACGGTAGGACCTCGAGGGCCGAAAACAGTTTTAGTTAGTCATTCTATATGCTCATCTTTGATCGTATAAGCCGTACGTGGAAAATTTTCCCCTGTCAATACTTTAAGAAACGAAGGAAAGAGAAAGCTGGCACGGTAGCCTAATTAGTGGCTATATAGTGGATACGGCGTTGGGCTGCTAAACTCCATGGGACTCGCAGGTTCAATCCAGGTCATGGAATTCGACGGGAGCGAGATGAAAAAAACACTCGTGTACTTCTATTTAGGTGCACGTTAAAGAACCCCAGGTGGCGAAAACTAAACCGGGTGCTTCATAATCATATCGTGGTTTTGCCACGTAAAACCCAAGAATTTGCTTATATTAAAAAAAAGAAAAAGAAAAAAAGCAGGTGGCTGCGTTCTTCGGCTTATTTCTGAGAAAAACATGTTACTCTGATTTCTGACCCTGATTTCCGAGGAAAACATGTTACGCTTATGATATATTTCAAGCGTAAATGTAATGTCGTTCCCAAATGTATGACCGCTCAACTCTGCAGCTTGTATATTTATAAACGGCTCCGTTCAGTATGCGGTGCACTATCATAACGACTATAATGAAACATTTAAAGGAACGGCATGTCTCACATACACGTAGAGATATGTGCAGATCTGTTGCGTTCGTTGAAGATAAGTGTGGTACCACGTGGGGCACTCAGTTTTGATATTGGGTTGCAAACATGGTGAGACTGTCAAAAATCATTGTCTGAATCAAGTTAGCAGACATAAAGGCTGCCCCCAAACGGGGCGTTTATATTGAATTAGAGCTAGGAACTTGTTAAGCAGGTCTTATTAACACCCGTGCGTTAATTCTCGCAGGAACGAGATCTCCGGCAGCCATGACTCTCCGGCCGCAAAATCATTCGGAATAACAGTCATCACTTGCATGCAGTCACTCACCTTTGAGATTTCGATAGTGCTGTTATGGGTTACATTCGAATGGAAGTGACTATTCGGTGTCGTACACTATAACACTTGCACACACAAGATGGCTTTGCCTGCTATGAATATTATTTCTGCGAATGAGAGTTTTCTTTGCAGTATTCACAAATAAGTGTGTTTGTTACTGCAAACACGTGCACTTATTCCGGTCGGGAGTTCTCACTTTTTCAATTATTGCATTTAGAATATTTGTTATTTTTGTCCTTATACACACACACACACACACACACGCACAAGATGGTTTTGCCTGCTATGAATATTATTTCTGCGAATGAGAGTTTTCTTTGCAGTATTCACAAATAAGTGTGTTTGTTACTGCAAACACGTGCACTTATTCCGGTCGGGAGTTCTCACTTTTTCAATTATTGCATTTAGAATATTTGTTATTTTTGTCCTTATACACACACACACACACACACACGCACAAGATGGTTTTGCCTGCTATGAATATTATTTCTGCGAATGAGAGTTTTCTTTGCAGTATTCACAAATAAGTGTGTTTGTTACTGCA
>NC_051157.2:227951603-227956603 GCF_013339745.2 Dermacentor silvarum
ATGGGTACGTAGAGGGTCCTTCAGTGCTATAGCTACAGCAACCTGCTCGGCTACTGTTGCAGAAACGTTCCGCACGGATGCTGAGTTAATGAGAGAGCCATTGGAATCAACCGAAACTGCGACATAGTGATCAGAACGCCCGTACTGGGCGGCGTCAACGAAACATGCAAGATTCGGAGTGGCCGCAGCCACTTTTAATAGGGAACGAGCCCGGGCTACCCGGCGCCCTACATTGTATTGAGGGTGGACGTTACGTGGCAGGGGATCTACCTTGAACGTATCTCTGACCATTGGTGATAGGGTCGCGTTGCGCTCCATGATTTCCTGGTGACCGCATCCAACGGATTCTAGGATACGTCTCCCCGCTCGCGATGATGAGAGTCGTATTATTTGGGCCACTCGTTGGGCCTCGATCACCTCTGACAGGGTGTTGTGCATGCCTAGTTGCATGAGACGCTCGGTGCTGGTAGTGAGTGGTAAACCCAGCACGCGCTTGATGCTTTTGCGCATGAGGGCGTCGATTTTGGCCTCTTCCCGTTTAGACCAGCGCAAAGCGGAAGCTACATAGTTAACGTGGCTCATAAGAAACGCGTGGTAGAGCCTGAGGAGATTGCTTTCACTTAAACCCCCCCGGCGGTTCGAGACCCTGAGGATAAGCCTAAGCATATTCTCCGTCTTGGTGGTGATGCGGGCTATAGTCTGTGAGTTGCCCCCGAGTGATTCCAGCAAGAGTCCGAGGACCCGGATGGTATCCACTCTGGGGATTTGTTCTCCGTTCCTCGTATAGACGGCTATGGGAACTTGATCTAAGGGTGTGGAGCACCTAACCCCCCGTCTGGTGGGCCTATACAATAGAAGTTCGGACTTGGTTGGTGACAGACTCAGGCCCGTGTCTAGTAGGAAGTGTTCTGTGATGTCGAGCGCCTCTTGGAGCGCACTCTCAACTGCAGCGTCAGACCCTCCCATGCACCACACGGTAATATCATCCGCGTAGAGGGCGTGACCAGTTCCTCTTACTGTGGTCAGTCTTTCCGAGAGGCCCTTCATGGCGATGTTAAACAGTAGGGGAGAGATGACTGCCCCTTGCGGAGTGCCTCTCGCTCCCAATGTAAATTCTTTGGATTTGACCTGCCCTATTTTGACAGTGGCCTTGCGATCCCTGAGGAAGGAGCTAACATACGCATGGAATCGTGACCCCAGGCCCAGGTCCGAGATCGCGTCTAGCACGAACCGGTGCGAGATGTTATCAAAAGCCTTGGACAAGTCTAGAGCCAGGATGCCCCTAGTGTCTCTAGTGTCATCATCAAGGATTTGCCTCTTTATAAGCAGCATGACGTCCTGTGTGGAGAGTGCCGGCCGAAAGCCGACCATGTTGTGAGGGAATAACTCATTAGTTTCTATGTGCTTAGATATACGGTTATGAATGGCATGTTCGGCCACCTTGCCTACGCAGGACGTAAGTGAGATGGGCCGCATGTTCTCCGGCGCAAGAGGTTTGCCTGGCTTCGGGATGAGCACCACTGAGGCTGTCTTCCAGGAGTCGGGGACGAGGCCCGTTTCCCAGATTTTATTGACTTCCTCGGTGAGCAACGCTACTGAATGTCCGTCCAAGTTTCGGAGGAGCTTATTGGAGATTCCATCCGGGCCCGGTGCAGAGCGACCGTTGAGCGTTTGGAGCACCTCCCAGATTTCGGATTCTGTGAAGGAGGCGTCGAGCTCCCCCACTGCGCCCCCCCGGTAACGAGGATAATCCCCGTCACAGGAGGGGCCCAGCGGGAGATACTTTTCGGCCAACTCTTGCAGGAGGACGTGTTCAAATACGCCCGCCGCCTTTTGATTGTGAACTATGCGATCAATGGCTAGTCTTTGATTGCTTTTGCTTTGCGAATCGTCGAGTAAGTGCTTGAGGAGGTTCCATTTTCCCCCGGTTCTCATCTGCCCATCAACCGAGGAACACACTTCGTTCCATTGTTGTTTGGACAGTTCGATTGAATGAGCTTCGATTGCACGATTGAGCTCCGCAATTTTCTTGCGCAGTCGGCGATGGAGTCTGTGCGTTCTCCAGCGGGCCAGGATGGAGTTTTTGGCTTCTAGGAGGTGCGCAAGGCGCGCGTCCATCCGATCAACTTTTAGGTCGGTCATAACCACCTTGGTCGCAGCTTGTACGTCCTTCTGTAGTCTTGTGAACAGACTATCGAGATTATCGTAGTCGGTCTGGTCCGCTTCCCGCAATTTCCGGAAGGCATCCCAGTCCGTCACTTTAAATTCCCTGGTAGGGGCTGCGCTAATTGTTAGGGTAATCTCCACAATGAAGTGGTCGCTACCCAGATTCTCTTGCAAATTTCGCCATCCTGCTCCGGGGGCGTTCTTGACGAACGCCAGGTCCGGAGTGGTATCTCGGACTACCGACGTGCCGATTCGCGTCGGATATTGAGGATCCGTAATCAATTCCAGTGAGCAGTCAGAAACTGCCTGGACTAGGAGATTGCCCTTAGTGGAGTTGCGGGGATATCCCCAGGAATCGTGGGGTGCATTGAAGTCACCCGCTATCACTATGGGGGCCCCCTTGGTAAGGGCCACCGCCTTTGTCATGATCGTGGCGAATGCCTGCCGTTGATCCGACGGCGAGCTGTATATGTTTAAAAGGAAAACACTGCTCTTAAGCCAATTGTTAGGGATAATTTCGACCATAATGATCTCCACCCTGGTTTTGCCAAGTGGTAATTTGTGTACTTGGAAGGAGCACTTCCGTGCGACCAAGGTTGCTAAGCCCCGCTTTCCCTCCTCCCGTATCGATACGACCCGGTATCCCGGCAAAGTAGGCGTGTCATCGAGAGTTTCTTGTAAAAGAATTACGTGCGGTTTGACCGCCTGTGCCGAAACGAATTGCTGCAGCGGAGCTTTGCGCCGTTGGAAACTAGCGCAGTTCCACTGCCACACAACCAGCTTATTTGAATTGACCGCCATGGTGATTGCCTTGGATTGGCCATTCCACCGTATTGTTGACGGGGGAGGCGCTTGCGGGTAAAGGTGCCCGACTGGGCTCTCTCGAAGGCTGCCTAGCCGTAGCTAACGCGGCCTGTCCGCTTTCCAGGGACGCCATCCTTTTAAGGAGGGCGGTCACGCTTTCAGTGAGCTGCTGGATTGCGCGCTGCATGCTTTCTAGGCCTTTGTTATTCGACTCGGTTTCCATAGAGTCAGCGTCCCCCTCTGGGGGCGTGGCCCTACGTTTACTCGAGCGCGCCTGTGGCTCCCCTGTTGGGGGCACCTGTTGCTTCTCGGCTTGCGAGGGGTAAGAATTACGGAGCGACTCAAAGTCGGCCCTCATCTGCTTCATTTCTGCTTTGAGTCTAGCGTTCTCTTGCATGAGTTGAGCGACTCTGGGATCTACTTTATGCTCCGGCAATGCTACCTGCGTTACCTTTGGAGCCGGCGTCGTCTGCTTCGGCTTGACACGATCGGCCCAGGTGGGCGTTTCCCGGATCCGCACCCGGGAGGTAGAGCGCCCTCGGGAACGAGAGCGCCCTCTGGAGAGGCTGCGTTGTCTACCAGTTGGCGTGACGGAGCGCTCCCTCCTGGGGGCTCCCGCCGCGCTGGAGTCACGTTGCCGGTTCTGCTTGGCCAGCTGTTGCTGCTGGGGCTTGTTCTTTGCGCGCTTGCGGCGCCGCCGGCGTCTTCGTACGACGTATGGGACTTGAAAGCGCTGCTTACACGTTTTGTCCGCCGTAAGATGCGCGCCCCCGCAGAGGGCGCACACCGGCGAACACTGGTGGTCATCGGGTGGGGAGGCTAGTCCGCAGCCTCGGCAATCCTTATTGGTGGGGTTGGGACAGACGTCCGCACGATGTCCCAAACCGCCACACGCGTAGCACACCTCGGTTTGGCGTTTGTACAGCGTGCAGCGCAGAAGGCTGACGCCGCACATGACATAGTTAGGCACTGTCATGCCGTCGAAGAGGACGACCACTGTTGTGGTGTTCTTGATGCGTTTGATTTCCAGAGCCTTCGGGTTGCGGTGGTTGACGATCATGCGCTGGAGTTGGGTCTCGCTGATGTCTGCGTCGATCCCTCGTATGATCCCTTTGCAGGTGTTGTCTGGGGCCGCGATGTATGCGGCCACCTTGTATAGTCCTTCGCTTATGCGGATTTGCTGGATCCCTGCATAAGCGGAGGCGTTCTTCTTCTCCGGGGTAGAGACGACGAGAACGTTTTGCGTGAAATTAGGGCAAACTATGTCGCCCTCGGTTTCTGTGGGGGCTAGTGCAGCCGCCATGGCCAAGGCTTGAGCCAGCCTGATTTGGCTTACTTTCTTGACGTTCAACCCGTCCCTTGGGCGGACAATAATTCTTATGTGCTCCCTCGGTAGTCTAGGGAGCCTCGACGAGGCTGCGAGGCGTTTCAGCACGCCTTGCGGGGCAGCCGTGCGGCAGCCGCCCTTCGAGCTCACGTAGGATTTATTGCTCGTTGAAACTTGTGTTTCTTTCCGAGTTTTCTTATTCTTGCCCAACGCTGTCGTCCAGCCTGGGCTGTTGGCTTCTTCGGAGGAGATGTCCTCTCCTACAACCATTTCTACTTCGGGCATAATGCCCCTCTTCGTCGGGTTAGGCCTAAGCCTACCCGCGCCTAGCTTCGAAGCGGCGTGATCGACACAAAAAGTTCCACAATTTCTGCACAAGGGCCACTCACCGAAGGAAGTCCTCAGAAGAAACCCTGACGAATGACGTGCATGTCAGCGATAGGTGACACCAAAGACAGACCGAAAACATTAACGAAAGCGGGAGCCGATCTTTCCACGTCCGCACTAGTCGGCGCCTTCTTCCTCACAAATAAGTGTGTTTGTTACTGCAAACACGTGCACTTATTCCGGTCGGGAGTTCTCACTTTTTCAATTATTGCATTTAGAATATTTGTTATTTTTGTCCTTATACACACACACACACACACACACACACACACACACGCACAAGATGGTTTTGCCTGCTATGAATATTATTTCTGCG
>NC_051157.2:228261603-228391041 GCF_013339745.2 Dermacentor silvarum
TCAAATCCTCGAGCCCGCGGCTAGGCATTTTGCGCATCGGCACTTGGGACTGCGCAACTGAGCACATCGAGCGTCGACTCCTCAAACCTGCAGCTAGGCATTTCGCGCATCGGCACTTGGGACTGCATGACTGAGCAGATTGAGCGTCGACTCCTCGAGCCCGCGGCTAGGCATTTCGTGCATCTTGCACTTGGGACTGCACGACTGAGCACATCGAGCGTCGAATCCTCGGGCCCGCGGCTAGGCATTTCGCGCATCGGCACTTGGGACTGCACGACTGAGCACGTCGAGCGTCGAATCCTCAGATCCGTGGCTAGGCATTTCGCGCATCGGCACTTGGGACTGCACGACTGAGCACATCGAGCGTCGACTCCTCAAACCCGCAGCTAGGCATTTCGCGCATCGGCACTTGGGACTGCACGACTGAGTAGATCGAGCGTCGACTCCTCGGGCCCACGGCTAGGCATTTCGTGCATAGGCACTTGGGACTGTACGACTAAGCAGATCAAGCGTCGACTCCTCGGGCCCGTGGCTAGGCATTTCGCGCATAGGCACTTGGGACTGTACGACTGAGCAGATCGAGCGTCGAATCCTCGGGCCCGCAGCTAGGCATTTCGCGCATAGGCACTTCGGACTGCGCGACTGAGCACATCGAGCGTCGACTCCTCGGGCCCGCGGCTAGGCATTTCGCGCATCAGCGCTTGGGACTGCGCGACTGAGCACATCGAGCGTAGACTCCTCAAACCCGCAGCTAGGCATTTCGCGCATCGGCACTTGGGGCTGCACGTCTGCGTAGATCGAGCGTCGACTCCTTGAGTCCACGGCTAGGCATTTCGCGCATAGGCACTTGGGACTGTACGACTGAGCAGATCGAGCGTCGACTCCGCGGGCCCGCGGCTAGGCATTTCCCGCATAGGCACTTGGGACTGCACGACTGAGCACATCGAGCGTCGAATCCTCGGGCCCGCGGCTAGGCATTTCGCGCATCGGCACTTGGGACTGCATGACTGAGCACATCGAGCGTAGACTCCTCAAACCCGCAGCTAGGCATTTCGCGCATCGGCACTTGGGATCGCACGTCTGAGTAGATCGAGCGTCGACTCCTTGGGCCCACGGCTAGGCATTTCGCACATAGGCACTTGGGACTGCGCGACTGAGCACTTCGAGCATCAAATCCTCGAGCCCGCGGCTAGGCATTTTGCGCATCGGCACTTGGGACTGCGCAACTGAGCACATCCAGTGTCGAATCCTCGGGCCTGCGGCTAGGCTTTTCGCGCATAGGCACTTGTCACTGCACGACTGAGCACATCGAGCGTAGACTCCTCAAACCCGCAGCTAGGCATTTCGCGCATCGGCACTTGGGACTGCACGTCTGTGTAGATCGAGCGTCGGCTCCTTGGACCCACGGCTAGGCATTTCGCGCATAGGCACTTGGGACTGTACGACTGAGCAGATCGAGCGTCGACTCCTCGGGCCCACGGCTAGGCATTTCGTGCATAGGCACTTGGGACTGTACGACTAAGCAGATCAAGCGTCGACTCCTCGGGCCCGTGGCTAGGCATTTCGCGCATAGGCACTTGGGACTGTACGACTGAGCAGATCGAGCGTCGAATCCTCGGGCCCGCGGCTAGGCATTTCGCGCATCGGCGCTTGGGACTGCGCGACTGAGCACATCGAGCATCAAATCCTCGAGCCCGCGGCTAGGCATTTTGCGCATCGGCACTTGGGACTGCGCGACTAAGCATATCGAGTGTCGACTCCTCGCGCCGGCGGCTAGGCATTCCGCGCATAGGCACTTGGGACTGCACGACTGAGCACATCGAGCGTAGACTCCTCAAACCCGCAGCTAGGCATTTCGCGCATCGGCACTTGGGGCTGCACGTCTGCGTAGATCGAGCGTCGACTCCTTGGGTCCACGGCTAGGCATTTCGCGCATAGGCACTTGGGACTGTACGACTGAGCAGATCGAGCGTCGACTCCGCGGGCCCGCGGCTAGGCATTTCCCGCATAGGCACTTGGGACTGCACGACTGAGCACATCGAGCGTCGAATCCTCGGGCCCGCAGCTTGGCATTTCGCGCATCGGCACTTGGGACTGCACGACTGAGCACATCGAGCGTCGAATCCTCGGGCCCGCGGCTAGGCATTTCGCGGCACTTGGGACTGCACGACTGAGCACATCGAGCGTAGACTCCTCAAACCCGCAGCTAGGCATTTCGCGCATCGGCACTTGGGATTGCACGTCTGAGTAGATCGAGCGTCGACTCCTTGGGCCCACGGCTAGGCATTTCGCACATAGGCACTTGGGACTGCGCGACTGAGCACTTCGAGCATCAAATCCTCGAGCCCGCAGCTAGGCATTTTGCGCATCGGCACTTGGGACTGCGCAACTGAGCACATCGAGTGTCGAATCCTCGGGCCTGCGGCTAGGCTTTTCGCGCATAGGCACTTGTCACTGCACGACTGAGCACATCGAGCGTAGACTCCTCAAACCCGCAGCTAGGCATTTCGCGCATCGGCACTTGGGACTGCACGTCTGTGTAGATCGAGCGTCGGCTCCTTGGACCCACGGCTAGGCATTTCGCGCATAGGCACTTGGGACTGTACGACTGAGCAGATCGAGCGTCGACTCCGCGGGCCTGTGGCTAGGCATTTCGCGCATAGGCACTTGGGACTGCACGACTGAGCACATCGAGCGTCGAATCCTCGGGCCCGCGGCTAGGCATTTCGCGCATAGGCACTTGGGACTGCGCGACTAAGCATATCGAGCGTCGAATCCCCGGGCCCGCGGCTAGGCATTTCGCTCATCGGCGCTTGGGACTGCGCGACTGAGCACATCGAGCTTCAAATCCTCGAGCCCGCGGCTAGGCATTTTGCGCATCGGCACTTGGGACTGCGCGACTAAGCATATCGAGTGTCGACTCCTCGCGCCGGCGGCTAGGCTTTCCGCGCATAGGCACTTGGGACTGCACGACTGAGCACATCGAGCGTAGACTCCTCAAACCCGCAGCTAGGCATTTCGCGCATCGGCACTTGGGGCTGCACGTCTGCGTAGATCGAGCGTCAACTCCTTGGCCCCACGGCTAGGCATTTCGCGCATAGGCACTTGGGACTGTACGACTGAGAAGATCAAGCGTCGACTCCGCGGGCCCGCGGCTAGGCATTTCGCGCATAGGCACTTGGGACTGCACGACTGAGCACATCGAGCGTCGAATCCTCGGGCCCGCAGCTTGGCATTTCGCGCATCGGCACTTGGGACTGCACGACTGAGCACATCGAGCGTCGAATCCTCGGGCCCGCGGCTAGGCATTTCGCGGCACTTGGGACTGCATGACTGAGGACATCGAGCGTAGACTCCTCAAACCCGCAGCTAGGCATTTCGCTCATCGGCACTTGGGACTGCACGTCTGAGTAGATCGAGCGTCGACTCCTTGGGCCCACGGCTAGGCATTTCGCACATAGGCACTTGGGACTGCGCGACTGAGCACTTCGAGCATCAAATCCTCGAGCCCGCGGCTAGGCATTTTGCGCATCGGCACTTGGGACTGCGCAACTGAGCACATCGAGTGTCGAATCCTCGGGCCTGCGGCTAGGCTTTTCGCGCATAGGCACTTGTCACTGCACGACTGAGCACATCGAGCGTAGACTCCTCAAACCCGCAGCTAGGCATTTCGCGCATTGGCACTTGGGACTGCACGTCTGTGTAGATCGAGCGTCGGCTCCTTGGACCCACGGCTAGGCATTTCGCGCATAGGCACTTGGGACTGTACGACTGAGCAGATCGAGCGTCGACTCCGCGGGCCTGTGGCTAGGCATTTCGCGCATAGGCACTTGGGACTGCACGACTGAGCACATCGAGCGTCGAATCCTCGGGCCCGCGGCTAGGCATTTCGCGCATAGGCACTTGGGACTGCGCGACTAAGCATATCGAGCGTCGAATCCCCGGGCCCGCGGCTAGGCATTTCGCTCATCGGCGCTTGGGACTGCGCGACTGAGCACATCGAGCTTCAAATCCTCGAGCCCGCGGCTAGGCATTTTGCGCATCGGCACTTGGGACTGCGCGACTAAGCATATCGAGTGTCGACTCCTCGCGCCGGCGGCTAGGCTTTCCGCGCATAGGCACTTGGGACTGCACGACTGAGCACATCGAGCGTAGACTCCTCAAACCCGCAGCTAGGCATTTCGCGCATTGGCACTTGGGACTGCACGTCTGTGTAGATCGAGCGTCGGCTCCTTGGACCCACGGCTAGGCATTTCGCGCATAGGCACTTGGGACTGTACGACTGAGCAGATCGAGCGTCGACTCCGCGGGCCTGTGGCTAGGCATTTCGCGCATAGGCACTTGGGACTGCACGACTGAGCACATCGAGCGTCGAATCCTCGGGCCCGCGGCTAGGCATTTCACGCATAGGCACTTGGGACTGCGCGACTAAGCATATCGAGTGTCGAATCCACGGGCCCGCGGCTAGGCATTTTGCGCATAGGCACTTGGAACTGCACGACTGAGCACATCGAGCGTCGAATCCTCGGGCCCGGGGCTAATCATTTCGCGCATAGGCACTTGGGACTGCGCGACTAAGCATATCGAGCGTCGAATCCGCGGGCCCGCAGCTAGGCATTCGCGCATAGGCACTTGGGACCGCGCGACTAAGTACATCGAGCGTCAACTCCTCGGGCCCGCGGCTAGGCATTGTTGTTGCACAAAATTGTTTTTCTGCATTTCTAGTCGCTTTTGTATTATGTCTGATTGCAGAAAACTATTCTCAGTAGTCTACAAGTGCTATTTACATAGGCAAATGAAGTCTGTTTGGAACGTTTTCCGCTCTGCACACGCGAGCTAAATGGCTGCTTCAGTCTGTCTTGCTTGTGTCCATTTGCTCTAAAGAAGTACTTAATAATTGTGTTGTAGTAATAAGCTGCATCAAATGTCATGTACTTGCTTTTCTCCTGCTCCAACTGATCCAAACTGCAAAATTTTGTGCTAAAGAACTGCTACAATATGCTAATGTGGCTGCGCCTAAATTGCTGCAAAACAGCTTTTTTCCTGCTCCAAAAATTGCTCCAATTCTTAAACTGGCTGGACCACCATTGCATATATAAACCGATTTAGTGGCACAATAAATTTAGTTGAAATTTGCGCTTGGTGTGTGTTCTCTCACGCCCGTGTCTTTTTTTGTTGTGCAATAATGTTTGAGTAATGGATCACCAACTTGCCCAGAATGCTGCTCTCATTAAGGCCAGTGTTGCTCGACGACGTATTCGATGCAGGGACGCAGGAGTTTTGAACTGCCGCAGCATGCCAAACCCCGCAGAAAATGCACTCGGCGCCAATGGTCGGTTATCTAGTTCGTTATATCCATTGGCAGGACATTTTCAGTTCGCTAAAACAAGGTTTAAAATAGATACGTCACTACGGGGACTTCAAGTAGGATTTAATTTACTTCGTTATATTCATTATTTCGTTATATCCTGTTTCGTTATAATGTGGTTCTAGTGAACTTCTAATCAAACTATTAAATTGTAAATTATTTGAGCAGTATAATTATTCATTCAGATTAATTATTCAAACCTGATATTTGCTATTCGTACATTCCTATTCAGAAGTGTATAGTTTATACCTGCTTGCACATTATGCACATGTTACGGCACTTTTATTTGGTTAAACCATGCACACCTGACAAAAGCCAAGCTGGGTGACCATTTTATAAGCAGTTATAAGCGCTTCATTTTCCTCAAACCAATTGGATTCTCTATCCACTTGTCACGATAGATTCATCTTAGCTCTCTCGGACCCTCCCATTTCTAGAAGTGGTTACAGTAGAGTGTCTGTCACTCAGCATGCACTATTCGATTAGTAGCTTGTTCATGTGTTGCAGAATGCCACACTGCCTACCTCCCATTGGAACATACGGAAAGCCCGATGAGCAGCTTATGAAATAGTTATGCTCGTGCTTTATGGTTTAGAACATTTTACAATTTTTATTCTATGATTTAAGCACATAGTCTAAATTGTAAAACATCAGTAGAGCTGTGCAAATATTCGAATATTTTGATTATTATCGATATTATATTTGCAATATCTGTATTCAAAAATTTTCGAATATGCGGTTGGATACGAATATTCCAAACAAATTGCATGTGTTGCTGGCTTTGCTGGAGCAAACAGTTTTTAGATTTTGTTTCTATCTAATCAAAGATATGTGTCTCATTTTCTACTGAATTTTCTGATAATTTCGTGATGCTGGCGAAATTTTGCCTCTAGGGCACGCTTAGCCACTGGACGCTAAGCTGTGAGGCAAAGCCAGCCTGTCAGTAGCGAGGGTGGACACTTTTGCAGTGCCACCCCCAATTATGACCTTAGTGCTTGACAGCAAATGTGTCAAGTGGCACAGGCCTCTGAGATGCGAGAACAAAACAGCTGGTAGAACTCACTAAATTTTCCAAGTTAACATGAGCCAAATACACAATCTTTTAGAGTAATGACATTCTACAGTGCAGTCCACTTATAACGATGTCAAGAAGAACGAAAAATCCCATCGTCATAACCGATCATCGCTATATTTGCACTGCCATTTAAAAAAAAACTCAAAATTCGACGTTGTAGAAAGTAGGCTGTGAAAAATAAAATGTCTATTTATGCTTCTAAATAGCGTCTCAATTGTTAGGAGTGCTGAAATAGAAATCTGCGCTTGCTTTTGCAGAAGTTTCAGATTCACAACCGCCGTGTGCAACGGGTACAGCTGCTGCGCGAACACTGGCAGCTATAATTTAGCGTGCATGAAATCAATGAGCGACTCGATCGATGACATTGCACTGTGGTTGAACATCGAGGTCGGTGTCAATGACGGGCCATTGTCAATCTCGTCGTCACTGCCGCTGCTGTCGACGCCTCTGTCGCACAAAGCCGCCGTCTGTCGGGACAACGATCGCCCCAGCGCAGATCTCTTCACAGTACGAGGCAGCAATGTCTGCACTCAGAAACTCCTCCATCAAAGCACTACCTATTGTCAGTAGCGGCGTGCTCCCAGAGTTGAGTAAGGTCAGCGGCTTCCACCGTGTTAGTTCCCCCTACGAGGGTTTTGTCCTGGCGCACAAAGCCCAATTTTTCCGTTGATCGGCAAGGCCACTGCCTTCATGATCGTGGCGCGAGCTCGTACTTCTTTGAGTCTTGCAAAATTTGCAGCTTCATTTTCAGAGACACAGCTTTGCGCTTTGTCTCAGGGGCGCGGAGAGAGGGAGATGGTAACGGCAGCGTACGCCGTGCAGGCGCTTTATTACCCACCCTCCCCCCTTCCTTTTTTCCGGTCACTCGCACGACCACCGGCGACACAGACGCGAAGCAGCTGGCGCCAAATTGCGATGCTCTCCGTGGCTTTCGTTCGCAATCGGCACGCGGGCGGGATGCGCTGCGCGGTAATGGCGGTAGATACGAACTTGCATAGGCAAACTTTCGCCCCGTCTTGATTAAGGGAAACTTAGGAACGCCAATTTCACGATTATTCTGCATGAAAAACGCTGCCTTGAAGCAAAATGTGAATCGGTATATCCGATGTGTGGTGAATAATATATCGTTGTTTTTTTTTCTCATAGCCCTAATGCCTAAGTTAATACTCCTAGGTCGACTCATGGTTATAACCGATATATCGTTATATGTGGTATCGTTATAAGTGGACTGCACTGTAGTCTAATGTTTTACCATTGACAATTGCAGTTGTGATGTAGCATGTTGATATAAAGGCTCGTACATCACCGAATCAAATCTAATAATAAACGTTCTAATAAATTTATTTGCGAGTCCAATATCTATTTTATTTTTCTAAAATTCAGTGTAGAGACCTGTACAGTGCCACATGTCGCGTGCGATGCAAACCCCCTTGTGGTCAATGCTGTCCAAGCAAGCGTTTCACTTTGTTTTCAGCGCGAAAGGAGCACTGAGCACCACTGACAGGCCACCCCAGGTGATGCGGTAGTGCACTTTGTCACTGCATACAAAGACCACTGGAAAACAGCGAATTAGGTTTTGATTTATCCTACATACGTAATGGACAAATGGTGTAACAGAAGAGGTCCCTGGACTGATGTACGCAGACGGCATTGTGCTACTAGCAGACAATAAAAAAGATTTACAGATACGTGCGAATATCTGTGGCAACGCAGCGACAAATCTAGCCCTTAAGTTTAGCACAGAGAAATCGGGAATTATGATCTTTAATGAAGAGACGAGTAAGTACGGGGTGTCAATTCAACAGCAAGTAATACCCACAGTCAAGCAATATAAGTACCTTGGCGTACACATAAACGAAGGAAAGACTTACTCAAGCACCCACCAAGATATAATATGAAAATAAAGGGTAAGTGGAATGCAGCTATAATGAAACATAGAGCATTCTACGGCCACAATAAGTATGAGGTGCTGCGTGGAATCTGGAAAGGAGTAATGGTGCGAGCGCTAACATGCGCAAATGTCGTACTATGCATAAAATCGGATATATTGTCGGGGTTGGAAGTTAACCAAAGATTGGTAGGTTGGTTGGCTTTGGGAGCCCACGGTAAGTCAGAAGTCAGAGAAGTGCTGAGCAAAATTGTAGTTTTGAAGAAATACTTAGGAACATGGATGAAAATAAGTGGGTGGCTAAAGTGCGCAAGGATCTGTACTTGTAGAGTGTGGACACAGAATGGAGGAAGAGGTCGAGAAAGTTGGCAACCAAGTTCAGGTATAATTTCGGTGTTTTACATTTGCAGTGCTTTTATTTTTAAAAAATCCTTTTTTAGGCCACTTATCAGGTGCACCACATTGTGCAAATTATATGAAGGCAAAACTTGTTGCCACAGACATGTTTTTGTTATAGCTCTCTAGCTGTATTTTTGGGGGGATTGCATAGCATGACGGGTTTCACATTTTGATGTGTGCAGCCGTTCCTGCTGGTCAAGGCGGGACGCCATCCTTGCCTGCTCGAGCACCTGGGCGCGGCCGCCCTCATCCCCAATGATTTGTCCTTGGGAGGAGGCAAGGTATCCTCTGGCGCCACACACAGTGTTTCATCAAGAAGCCTTTGACACCGTTTCTCACCAACTTTTGCTTTTTGAACTTGAAAACTTAATTTGTGCTCAAGTAGAATGAATGTTTTTTTTTTCATGCAACCGCACTCAGTATGTTGCAAGTAATGACTCACAACATTGCCCTTGTGAATTGTACGTCCCTCAATGTGAGGTCGGTTATTCATAGGGCAATCTCATATAAGCATACATCGCCAATGCATACTCGTAATGAATATAGGATGTAACGAAGGTATTTTCATGTCCTATGCGACTTTGTTATAACGAGGTTTGAAGTACCATGGTTATATCATATGTCATTCTGACTCTGCAAAATACCTGCCCTGGTTGCTCAGTGGCTATGGTGTTGGGCTACTGAGCACGATTTCGCGGGATCGAATCCCGGCCACAGGCGGCCGCATTTCGATTGGGGCGAAATGCGGAAACACCCGTGCACTTAGATTTAGGTGCACGTTAAAGAACCCCAGGTGGTCTAAATTTCCCGAGTCCCCCACTACGGCGTGCCTCATAATCAGATCGTAGTTTTGGCACGTAACCCATAATTTAATTTTTTTTTAACTCTGCAAAATCGGTTTTCCTTGCACAGTGACAAGTTTTGTAGCAACTAAAGAGTTGGGGCGTACGAATATTCAAATATTCTATTTTAAATCGAATGGTGAATGTTTGAATAATTCGATTCACGAATCGAATATCTAGTATTGGATGTTTCGAATAATCGTTTTTTCTAATATTCTGTACGTTTTCTTGCTCCAAATCCATGAGCGTTATACTTTGTGATCAATTTCTGATATTTGATATTCGATTCAATATTCAAGTTGTTTTTCTGGATTTGATTCAATATTGGATTCGTAATCCACTATTCAATATTTGCACACTGCTACTAAAGAGCGTTCTTGTTATTGCATTCAGCCTTTGTATAATGCCATTTTCGTACTTTTATTGCGGTATCAATTATATGAACACTCCAGGCGCATTTCTGCCGTCATCGTCGGCGTGAGGTTCCGTATAACGTCCACAGGCGATACAACCGTCGCTGCGTGCCATACGCTGTATGTGCGAGTGCAAGGATTCGGCGGTGAGACAGCAATCGCGGCTCGCACACTCAAGGGCAGGAAGCGTGAAGGAAGCGCACAGTCTTCCAGTCACGCACAATGCTCCGGAAGCAGCGTAGGGAGGTGGCGTGGCCGCACTTTACTGTGGGTGCACGCTCCCGCCGCGCCGGAAGGCTCTGTGGGGCAGAGGGGGGCGTTCTGCGCCACGAGCGCCCACCAGCGCGGCTGTATGTTGAAGGCCATCTGCCGCGGGGGCATGGCCCGCTCTCCCCGTGTCTTCGCGGCTAATATCACGTTGATGCGAGCGCTGGCACGAAGCTCAATTAGCTCGCTGCTGCTGCTGTGCTGACTCACTCCAGCGTTTTGATAGCCAGTTTCCACTGTCATCGAGTGAGATGCATTCATGTTTGTTCGTGCGCGCATGACACCATGCTTGCTAATTTAGTTAGTGTGCCTTGTGGGGGTCTTCCCCAACCCGTAGCGCGTGTAATCGCAGCTACGTAGGGTTCGGGCGAATAAGGCAACCAGCGAGTCAACTCAACAACGTTTATTGCTGTCAGCAATAAAACACACTTGTAGAGGGAAGTCCGCTCTGTATAACAACTAATAAAATAGGCTTGCCTCGTCGCGTGTGGTAGTCACGCGAACGAGGTCACTCACGGCTTTCAGCAGGTAAAAATCCGTCCAGGCAGAAGGTCAAGCGAGGTCAGAGAGAGCGGGGGTCTCTCGGTCGCGCTCTTTTATGCCTTTTTGCCTTTCCGCGAGGGGAGTGTCCTCCTCGCCCGCCGGATACTTTCCCTCTTCCCGCGCGGCACGCGCGTCGCGAGAGGCGAGCGAGAACCGGGAGAGGGCAAAGTGCATTTCTCCCGTGTTCGCCCGGCTCCCGCAGCGCGCGGTGTGCGCGCGCGAGATGTCCACCCGGCTGCTGTCGCGGGCGCTCCGTGCGCCGGCGACGGGCGAGCGCCCGCGGGAGAAGGTGGCAGCGTGTGCTCCCCCACATCCTCCCCCCCTTAAGAAGGCCCCCGTACGTTGAGGCTGGCACCTAGGGACGTCCGTTTGCCTGAGTACCCGCCGAGGTTGGCGACCGAGGAAGCGTTGTGGTGATGTAGCCCTCAGCTGGCGGACACTTGATGCCGACTCGGAGGCGGCTGGTCAGCTGCACTGCTCGGGCTTGCGAGGCGGGATCGTTGTCGGGGCTCGAAGGTGACTCTCAGTGCTGCGCCCTAGGTGTCGGCTGCGCTGGAGGGGGTGGTCGTCCGCCGGCTAGCGGTTCGTGCGGCTCCAAGGCCGGCGTAGCGCCGTCAGTACTGCAAGGGCGTCAGTTGTTCCAGCGCGTACTGCAGGCAATTCGCACGGCCGTATCTCGTCTTGCTCTGCTCCTGGAAATTATTATCAGCAACTGCATAGCAAACTGCACGGAACGGCACTGTGATCAGCAGCATAGTTGGCCGTATCCGGGGACACCATCGACGTCTGTTGCGAAGGGAATGTTCGCAAGCATCATCACCAATTCGAGTCGCAGCACAGGATAATCACCGCACTGGCCCTCACAGCAGTCTTTGGTGAAACCGCACACCCACGCGTCGAGCGTTCACGCCACATTCCCGTCGTGGCCTCGACGACTCGTCGTCCATACTCGGCGCTCCGTGGTCACTAGACGTTCGCTTCCCCGGCAGGAACTACCAAGGTGCCAGCCCGGCGCGGCTGTATGCTCACGCGGTACGCAACGCCACCCGGACTTACGAATGTTCCTCGCAGTCGTCGGGTTACGCAACTAGTAGTCAGATTACCTTCGCCTGCTACGCAAATTGTAGCGCGGCTGCGGGCTCGCCGTTCTGTTCTGACTGCTCTCTCTCACCGATCGCGGTTGAGGGAGGGCCTGATCGTCATCCCACTGCTCATCACGCGGCACGTAGCGTTTCAGGTCGCATACGTGTACCGGTCCGCCGATCGGCTTTCCTTTCTTGTTCTCGAGCCAGTAAACAAGCGAGGAAACCTTCTCTCTCACTAGATACGGCCCGGTCCACTTCGGCGCCAGCGAGGCAGCGAACTGTTTGGTAGCATCGCTGAGAACGTGCTGGCGTCGAAGCACCAGATCGCCCACTTCGTAGTGGACGTTCCGATGCGAGCGGTCGTACTGCGCCTTCTGCTGTGCCCTTGCAGTGCGAAGATTACAGCGTGCTTTATGTAAAGCTTCCGTCATCTTGGCACGTAGATGCGTCGCGTATTCAGCTCGTGCTGACGGCGCGACTGGCATTCCGCTGCGATCCGCGAGAACCCTATCCATCGGATTCGGCAGCTCTCTCCCCAGGTTGAGAGAAGAAGGCGCATACCCAGTCGAGCGGTTTACTGTCGATCGCAATGCAAACCCGATCTCTGGAAGGTAGGTATCCCAGTCCTTATGCCTTTCAGAGAACGCGACAAGCATGTGCTTGATGTTGCGATTGACTCGTTCAGTGGGGTTCGACTGAGCATGGTAGGTTGTCGTTTTCTTATGCTTAATGCCCAGTGCGGCGCATGAGTCAACGAACACCTTTGCAGTGAAGTAGGACGCATTGTCCGTTATTAACTGCTCCGGAAAACCAAACCTGGTGAAAACCTCCATCAACTTATCCATGATCACCCGTGCCGTCAGTTTTCGTAGGGGGAAAAGTTCTACCCATTTACTGAAGTGATCCGTGACCACCAGCAAGAATTTGTTCCTGCTCGGTGTTGTGGGATACGGTCCCATGATGTCACATGCCGCGATTTGCCAGGGAGTCTGGCTGTCGATAGGCTGCATGAAGCCGGGCGGTCGTCCGCCTCGGGGCTTCACGCTTTGGCACACATGACACGATCGGGCGTAGCGAATCACGTCCCGTTTCATGCCTCGCCAGGTAGCGAAGCGACACAACTTAACGTAAGTCTTGGGGCCGCTCGCGTGCCCAGCAATGCACGAGTCATGAAAGTAGCGTAGCAGTGCTCCTCTCAACGCGCGCGGTATCACCACCTTAAACGCCTCACTTGTGTCGTTCTCGGTGGGAATATACCTCAGCAGGACGCCGTCGGAATTCAGCAGATAGGAATCCAGTGCGCTCACAGCATTACCAGCTGTTCCTGAGCGCTCCGCACCGACAGCAATACCAGCTGCCTCCATGTGCGCGGCGGCCGCGCCGCCCGGCTCTCGGAGCCCGTCAAGCACTTTTCGACAAAACGGATCCTTCTGCTGAGCCTCGAACAGCTCCTTTCTGCTGAAGACAACTCCTGCGGAACCGACAACATCTACGTGGTTCACGCTCTCGCCCAGGATCGACGGTTGTTCCGCGTCCCTTACTCGGGCTACGGCCAGGGTTTCTCCCTCGCCTCGGACAGGCGCTCGCGAAAGTGCGTCCGCTGCGGCATTGCTTTTTCCTTTGCGGTAGCGCACGGTGAAGTCGTAACGCTGCAGCAGCAGTGCCCAACGCGCCAGGCGACCACTCGGCTCACTCAAGCGCCTCAACCAAGTGAGAGCCATGTGGTCAGTCTCAATTGTGAAAGCCACTCCGTCGACATAATAGTCAAACTTTCGCAGAGCGAAAACTATCGCGAGACACTCCTTCTCTGTCACCGAGTAGTTCCTTTCCGCCGGCGTCAACGAACGGCTCGCGAACGCAACCGGTCGGAGAATGCCTCCGTGCTCCTGAAGCAAAATTGCACCTAGACCCAGGTCGCTTGCGTCTGTTTGAATCACAAACTCCCTGTTCAAGTCGGGCAGCTGCAACTCTGCCGTGTCAGCGAGCACCTTTGTGAGGCCGCGCAGTGCCGCCTCCTGCTCTGGACCCCAAGTCCAACGCTCGTCTTTCCTTAAGAGCTTCGTTAAAGGCGCTTGCACTGCCGCGCAGTCTGGAATGAATTGGCGATAAAAGTTCACCAATCCCAGAAAGCGTCTCAGTTCGCCGATATCTTTCGGCGACGGGTAGCTCAGTATAGCCTCGAGCTTATCCTCACTCGGCAGAATGCGGCCGTTGTCCACCGTGAATCCCAACAGCGTTATTCTGTTCGCAGCTATCTGAGCTTTACTCGGGTTCAACGTGATACGCGCGGACCTCAGCCTGTCTAGGACGTCTCTCAAGTGGCGCAAGTGCTCGTCGAATGTTTTCGAATAAACCACTATATCGTCGAGATATGCGAGAGCATGTTGCCACTTCGCATCTCCTAGAACTCGGTCCATCAACCTCTGATAAGTAGCAGGAGCTCCGACTAAGCCAAAAGACATTCTTTTGAACTGAAAGAGCCCGCGGTGACAAGTGAAAGCCGTTTTCTCTTTGTCACGCTCGTCCATTTCGACCTGAAAATATCCCCGACTAGCATCGAGCGTCGTAAAGTACTTCGCCCCGCCTAGGTTAGATACTAAAGAGGAAATGGAGGGTAGAGGGTACGCATCCTTCTTCGTAACCTCATTCAGCCTGCGGTAGTCTACACAAAGGCGATAAGTATCGTCCTTCTTCGGGACTAGAACTACCGGGAAGCCCCATGGGCTGTTCGACCTTTCCACAACGCCTGTGTCGATGAGTTCGTCTAAGGCGCTGTCAAGTGCTTTCCGTTTAGTCAAGCTTATCGGCCGAGGATTACATTTCCACGGCGCAGCGTCACCCGTGTCTATCCTGTGCCTGACTAACGTAGTGAGGCCCGGCCGGTCCGTGAAAATCGCGTCGTATTCGTACAACAGCGATGACAGTCGTGCCCGTTCTCTCTCCGGCAGGCTGTTGACCTCTGACAAAAGTGGGTGCGCTGCCCCTTGCAACGTCGCGGCACAATGTTGTGCTACCGTCTCTCCGTTGCTTTGATCGTCTTTACCGATTACGGTTTGCTCGCTCGGCTGCGGCTGGGTGTGGCCCGCTCGCGCCGCCCCCGGAGACTGGCGTGTCGCCGCAGGCACGGGCGCTTTTGCGAAACGCTTCAAAACACCCGTTCCGTTCTCTCGGTAACCTCCGCTGGCGATGTCTATCAAAATACCCGACTTGGCGAGAAAGTCTCGACCTAAAATAACAGGCACTGACAGACCGGGAAGATGTACGAGGCGTTGTCGCCTGACGCGTCTCTCCCAACGAATAACTAGTCTAGCTGCACCGCTCGATTGTGCTGTGCCGGAAGCAAGGCGGAAAGTGATGTCACTATCTCTTAAGCGGATATTGTTCTCGCGGAGATGCTGCAACACCTCGTCACCAAATAAAGAAGCGCTTGCCCCAGTATCCAATAATGCGGCAAACTTCTTTCGGGCTATCGTTAGCTCGATGAACGGCGCCTGCGAGTCCGCGACATCTCCTACGCGACAAGCCAAAGGCGCAAGTAAATCGAAATCGCCAGTTGTCTTCGAGATCGCCGCCCGGGACCCAAGGTGGATCACCGGCGGCCTCGCCCGTTTCCCGAACCACGTGCTCGACCTTGGCCCGGCGTGCTTGCGCAGTCACGGGCGATGTGCCCCAGTCCGCCGCATTGGTAGCAACGGCCACCGAAGCCTCGGTGGCGTGGGCGCCCGTCGCTCCAATCCGGCGGGCCGTAGCTTCCACGCTCGGCGGTCGGCATGTGCCGCTCCTCTGTTCTCGCATTAGTCGCAAGTTCCTGCCGCGGCGCACTGCGTGCCGCGTTATGCTGTGCTGTTTTCAGCGCGTAGGCGTACGGGTCCAAGGCGCGGTCTGATAATTCCCAACCACGCTGGACCTGCTCGTCGGCGAACGATGCCGACGCGTCGACCCTCGGGGAATGTGAAGCGATCCCGCCGCCGTTCCACGCGCAGCGAGGCTCGAGTGACAGCGCGGCGGGTGGAGGCGGACGGTATGCTCGCGCCGCGAGGATGTCCCCTTGGATGCGCTTTGCTTCGGTGGCGAGCTCGTCTAAGTCTCGGTACCTACATCCCCTGAAGTAGGCCGCGAAAGTCGGGTGCGCTTGCCGTGTGACGCGCTCGACTTTATCGGCGTCGGTGGCGAGAGGACTTGCGAGACGATAAAGTTCGTCCATCGCTCGAACATACTCCAGCAGGGACTCGTCCGGATGCTGGGTACGCAACTCCAACTCTCTCCTCAAACGCCACTCGTAGTTGGCCGGAAGAAATTCCTCGCGGAAGTTCGCGCGGAACTCTTCTACTGTGCGGGCTCTGTGTCCGGCCAGTCGGAACCAACGAGCCGCCTGTTCAGTCAGTGAAGCAGGGACCACGCGCGCGAGAAGTTCGGCGTCTGAAAGCCCTGTTGCTTGCTGATAATACTGCAGACGGTCGAGGTACTCGTTTGCACTAGTGCGATCGTGGTACCCACTATAGGTAGGCATGTCTACCTTAATTCGTGGTCGCTCGCTCTGCGACGGGGCCCGCATGGTGTTCTGCAGGGCGCCGGCTAAGCCCTGCATGACTTGCAGCGCATTCTGCAGCATTATTTCGCTTGACGGAATACTACCGCCCGAAGGTTCGGACGCATCCGCAGCTTGCGTCGAACTATTTAGAGGCATAGGTGGCTCTGAGTCCGCGGGACGACGCGGCGAGGTGTTAGGCGTGTTAGGCCTACTCTCAGGCCTAAACCCTGCCAACGTGGCGTTTCCGCGATCCCGACTGTTCCACGTGAAACACTCAAAATCAAAGCTACCGGTTTGTTCGGAAGCTGCCGCCGCGTTAGCACTAGGCCTCTGATTATCTGCCGCGACCTCCGACAACATGAACAAATCTGGAAAGTCAGACAAGCCCGTCGCCATTGTTTACTGCAACTTCAGTAGTCCCAGCTCCAAAAAACAGAAAAGAAAACTCGCCTTGTTGCCGAATTCGAACCACGTTGGTAGCGCCAAATGTGGGGGTCTTCCCCAACCCGTAGCGCGTGTAATCGCAGCTACGTAGGGTTCGGGCGAATAAGGCAACCAGCGAGTCAACTCAACAACGTTTATTGCTGTCAGCAATAAAACACACTTGTAGAGGGAAGTCCGCTCTGTATAACAACTAATAAAATAGGCTTGCCTCGTCGCGTGTGGTAGTCACGCGAACGAGGTCACTCACGGCTTTCAGCAGGTAAAAATCCGTCCAGGCAGAAGGTCAAGCGAGGTCAGAGAGAGCGGGGGTCTCTCGGTCGCGCTCTTTTATGCCTTTTTGCCTTTCCGCGAGGGGAGTGTCCTCCTCGCCCGCCGGATACTTTCCCTCTTCCCGCGCGGCACGCGCGTCGCGAGCGAGAACCGGGAGAGGGCAAAGTGCATTTCTCCCGTGTTCGCCCGGCTCCCGCAGCGCGCGGTGTGCGCGCGCGAGATGTCCACCCGGCTGCTGTCGCGGGCGCTCCGTGCGCCGGCGACGGGCGAGCGCCCGCGGGAGAAGGTGGCAGCGTGTGCTCCCCCACAGCCTATGTTTACAAGTTTATTCGGCCGATAAAGCTACTATCCTTACTTTGTATAGCTGTCCGCTCATTTGCTATCACAATCGATGCTTCGCTTTTCGGGCGAAACTACGCCTTTTATATATATATATTTTTTGCTTGTTTTCATGTGCTCTAAGTTTAACAGTATGAATGTTCTGTACCCCCTGGCACAGCACTCGTAATAGGAGCACCTGAGTAATGGGTGAATAAATAAATAAATAGAAATACTTAAAAAAACAGCAACAAAATAAACAAAGGAAGTCGAGTTGTACAGAAACAGGAAGCAAGAAAAAAAACTGCTCTCATTATTCGTGACACCTTCAATTACAAGCAGGTCTGCCTCTTTTTGGGAATTAGGAGTTGAATCTGTCATAATAAGGAAATAGGGCTGTTAATTCCTTCCTAAGGCATCAGGATCGGAGGTGTTAGCGACGTAATCTGTAAAGTTGTTCTAGAGAGCTATGGCATGTCAGGCTGCGCTTTTGTATGCTCTAATGTGGCTGAAAAAGCGGTTGAGGCTGCATTGAAGGTGTCGCAAAGTTCGGTATGGTTTGGACAGAGTAGAAGGATATTGACTGAAGGTTACTTTATGCGACGTACACGGCAGCGCGACAGTTCTCTGGGATTTTATTGTCAAAAGTGATAGCTATGACTTGATGGGAGGCACACTCGAAATTTGGTTGTAATCACTAACCATGAAATGTGCAGCATGTTTTGGACTACTTGAAAGCAACCTAATCTTGTAAGTTGTGCACAGGTTATTCTTAGTATTATGGCTCATGATGCATTGTGCAATATGAATGTAGAGGACTCGTGGAATGAAATCCAACAGGAAGTTCTAAACACAACACCATGGAGGAAGGAAACAAAACAAAAGAGGCCCTGACGTCACTTTTTTGAAGCCGGAAGTGCAGCCATGTTGGTGTGCCACCTCTCTTTGCGCCTCCAATCAGGGGTTCTGCAGCTCGCCGGAGCAGATGGGCGCGAACTTTGAACTTGCATCGTTACGAGCCGCCGGAAGTGTGTGCTGCCGACGCGCGTCAGAACAAAGCCTACAAAACTTCTGTAGCAGTTTTAGTGCAGCAGACGCGCTCCTGTGTTTTTTCGTGGCACGTTGAAGAAGACGACAAAGACCCGCGCCGTGATTGCTTGAGTGTATCTGTTGCTGGCCGACACTCACACTCACAGACCCAAAACACAACTTTCAAGCTTACACACCAAACCCCAAAGTCAGCTTTTCTCGAGAACAAAACGTGCTGCGGGAAATACACCGGCGGAAAAATCTTATCTCACTTTTCAGAGACCGAGAGCAGCAGCGAATGCTTCAGGAGCGCGGTTGCCATAGCAACGTTGACATTTGGTGTACCCGTCCTAGTGCTCCTTTGCGAAAAACACCATGTGACTTCCGCCACACCTTCTCCAATACGTTCGTGCTGGCCAGGGCCTCTCCTGGGGTTTCCTTCCTCCATGCACAACACCAAATAAGCGCAAGTACTTGGGAGTGCGATGTCATGTCACTGAAATTTCGCCGATGTAACATGAACTCAAGATAGTGGAAACATAAGAAAAATTACAATTATCCCTGAATTGATGCATTTCATCTCATGAGTACTGTACATTATTCTAAAACTACTTGATGTGCAGAAAGATGTGTGTACAACTAAAAATCAACTAAAAAACGACAAATTAATTTGTCGTTTTTGAGACCGTACCGTATTTACTCGATTCTAGCGTGTCCTCGATTGTAACGCGAACCAGTTTTCTGTGACCAAAAAAAAAATCCTTTACAGTACCACGCACCACATGCTTTCATACAGAAATACGACTTTCACTCATTTGCAAAAACAAAGATTTACTCCCAGTGCACTAAAGTTGCGATGCATAAAAAAAAAGTCAGTTTCGCCCGCAAGACGAAGCATCCATGGCGATAGCAAATTAGTAGACCGCTATACGAAGTAAGGATAGCAGTTTTATCGGCCGTATAAACTTGCAAACATTCGTTTACTTAATAAATTAGCAAGCATAGTGTTGCACAAGCAAACACTTCTCGATGGTGTTGTGTCTGGGCAGATGCGATGGCAAACACCGGCAGGAATCTACGTCGATGCGCAGCATGGTGGCCGCCGTCCAGACACGGCAGCAGTGGTTGACGATGATGGGGGCTGAGGACAGCTTGCCCTGAAGGCCCACACCACAGTGTCCACTCAGGAACAGCAGGTCAGGGCACAGCGAAGTGGCGCACACGACAGCATGGGCAGCTTCACACTGGTGCGTCCTCGTGCATGGGAGTATATGATGGTGGCTCTCCCTTGTGGCTGCATGTGCTGCTGCATCAGGCTAGGAACAGCAAGGGGCCTCTGCTGCAATTTAAAGTCTAGACAGCAGGCAGGGACGTGGACGATGACAGCAATAGCAAGTCCAGGTTGCTTCTCACTCTTCTGCAACACTGCTGGAATGCACTCCCCAAACACTTGGAACTAAGGCTATGGAGACCAGCGCGGCGTCGGCTGTTTGACACAATGCCGAACCACACGTCTGCTGCATAGTTTTATGCCGCAACAAAAAACAACCAAGTCCATATGAACGAAATTATTCGCATCAACCAAGTTTTCTCGGTTCAATTCCAGCGTGAAACTGGGCGATGCTCAACTGAACAAAGCTCTCTATGGTCCCCCAAGATTTTACACTTGCAAAATATTGAGTCCATCTAAACAACATAAGCTTTCTATTTCGAACGAGATTTCTCAGCTCGGGCGAGTATAGTAAAACTAGTGAATTGGTTTGCATTCGCTAAATGTCACAACATGGTCTAATCGCATCCATTAAGGCCTAATCGCATCCATTATGGTAACCAATGCTCACAAAAGCCCCATAAAAGGTTTTAATGAGCCACCGTGAGGAAATACGAGCCTAGCTAAGTGTTCCCTGTTCGCTGCTCCACACACAGCTTCCTAGTGGACTGCTGGTACTGCGTCTTGCTGCCTTCCTATAGCCAGCGTTTCCGGCGCCTGACTTGCAGAGACAAATGTGCCGACATTAGAAGCTATTTACATACGTACAGGAAAAGTCAGCCACCACGTCAGCTGCTGCACTCACTCACTTCGGGCGCGCTAGTTATCACGCACCCTGCCATAGGGTGCACAACATAGATTTTTTTTTAGAAAAAACTCGCTGCAAATCTCAGCGTCTATACGAGTTCGCTCGCACTCAAGAAGGAACATGCCCAACATAGCTAGCAATCGCATGTTTGAGCCTTCCTCACATTGAACCGATCAACGTCCCGTTTTCCAAGAGCTTTATCATCGTCATTCTTGACCACCTCAGTGACGTTACGTATGTAATCTCTCGTCTCGCAAGTACTGGTCGCCGCTCGAGCAAGGCACAGTTGATTCACGTCGTGTGCCTCAAGCCTTACCGCGAACGGGGAAATGAAACGTGCTAACGAAAGGTAGAAGACGACGAAGTTGGACTGTATGGCGAACATCTCCGTAGATGGCCTACCTACCTTGAGCTATCATCTGCCATCCTGTAAATAAACATGACCCAGCATCACACTTTACTTACGTTCGATTCGCTTGCACCACTGTGAACCACTCCACAGCGGTTCACGAGAAGTTGAGAAATTGTGCAGCTCGATTTCAGCGGTGCAGGCACGGCACGACACTCGAAACGAATGCCAAGGTGCAGACGCGGTGCAGGTGTTATGTTGTGTCCTGCTAATGTGCACAAAGTGCGTAAGTTTGAGAGGTCCTGAACTGCAGGTATGATCGGCTTCTGGGGCGTAAATACACACCACACTTGCGTAGACACATCAGACGCGCGTAAGCGGGGTTCTAACGGCGCCCCTGTGCTGCGTCGTCTGCTGCACTGCTGCTACGCACCTTTGCGCCTGCACCACATCGGCACCGACAGCGGAGTGGGTGCAACAAAATCATGAGCCAGTCCTGCGCCTTTCCTGCACCTTTTGAAACGAACGGCATGGTTCAACGGGCGCCATTGCTGCACCGCTGAAATGAATGGCAGGGTGCAGCAGCTCGGTTCAGGTGGCGCAGGCGCATCGAACACAACGTTTATAGATACTTTTTCAGTTCTGGAACTCCACCTTCCCAGGCGGGCGTGATTTCTTCCTAGGCGCTGAGAGGGCGCTGCGGTCACGGGTTGCGCGGTGTCGGCGGCAGCGTTCACGGCGTTCGCCAGTTGCGGCGCAGTTTGGATCTTTATTCAGTGACGCAGTTGCGTGTCCCCTTTATACGATTCTTTTCGCTTGCGTTTGTCTTGAACCCTGTGCGAGAACTTTGCCCTTTCAGTGCGTTCGGTTTGTGGGGCTATTGAACAGTGCGGCCGCGGACGGAAGCATTTGGTGACTCCGTCAACATGCTGTGTTTTATCTGATGTGCTGGGCTTAGCGCAATGCTAACCTGCTTCGCACCTGGCTGTACCAGCGGGTACAGAAGAAACACTCCGAAGCATTACTTTTTTGCGCCGCCATCGGATCCGGAGCTTCTCAGTAAATGGAAAAGAGCTATTCCCCGCGCGGACAAAGAGCTAAGCAAAACTAGCAAGGTTTGTGACGTTCATTTTCTCGAAGCGGACGTTTCGAAAACGTTTAGGCATGTTATCAACAGTAAAGTCGTTGAGATCGACCGGTCGTACTGGGCATTGAAGAAAGGTGCAGTCCCCGTTAACTTTCCCAACCTTCCCAGTTACTTGTCGAGAAAGCAGACTGGGCGGCGATCTCCGAAAAAGAGAAAGGCAGCATCTACGCATGATGTGACCACAAATGAAGCGCACTTGCCTACGGAGCGACCAGAGGAACTGTTTAACCATGAGGCACCTGTTCCCCTGCAGTGCACCAATTTTGCTAAGATTGTCTAGAATAGTGCGTCAGTATGGCTCCCAGCCAACTGGACAATGGCAGTACTCGAAGAAGAACCAGGGCAGCGTCGACAGATTGTTTTTTACGTGGCCGGAATGAAAGCGGGGGCGTACACAATCCTGAAGAGCGTCGTTGTGCGGGACGATATCACCTATGTTGTCCACGCAAATGGGAGGCTGCTCCGACAGTCGTCGTTTGATGTAGAGATTCGTTTTCTGCAAAATCTAGAAGCCCTGCTGCAGATTGTACACAACAAACAATTTTGCCTAGGCTACTCTTGCAGTGATGTTGCCACCATCAGAGCAGGGGTGAAAGTTGGAAGCACATTGTTCCACAAGGACTGCTCAGTTTTGACGGATGAGAAAAACGTGTCAGCAATATGTGCGTCACTTGAATAAGAGCCTGAAGAAGAAGACATCTACGCCAGCAAGGAGGAAGGTCCCTGTCGCAGCTTGTGTGCTGAGGAAGTGATTGATTCGTGCCAATGCAGCACGTGAGCGCAAAAAGCGGGAAGTGAAGCGGCTCAGTGAGAAGCTGAGCCGCTTCAAGGTTTGACCTTGGGCTAGTTGGTTCTTTTTTTCGTCCTCGTGTTCGCGCACGGATCATGCTCATACAATCACTGTGTACTGCGTTTGCATCGAGATACATATGTATTGAATAAGCCCATGTCGAATATTTCTTTAAAGTAGAATGAGCGTGGAGCATTTCGGATGGAAGAATACAAGGTAGCACTCGATGGTTCCGAGTTGCGCAGTCGCTGAACTTGAAGCGGGCAGCCAGCTCCTGAGGCTCAGAAGCTAAGCTATTCGGATGTCTATCATAAAGAAAACAGTTGTTCTGCACGGCTGTAAGGAAGTACCATTCGTGCTGCAATAGATTCGCACGATTGGCATGGCAAGTGAATTCGCGTGCACACTTGACAGCCACTGCTGCGCGAACATTCGTTTAAAACGCTGTCATTGATATTTTACCCCCGCTCAAAATCCCTGGGCGTACACATTACTCCTTGCGCAATACGGCCCGTTTCAAATAAATCGTGAACTGGAGTAGCCGCAAAAAATGCAGAGCAACTTTCCCAAAACAGTTATTTATTTTGCAGTACACAGCCAGAATTGGGAAGAACCTGAGATGCCGCGGCGGAACGCTGCCCGCTAGCAGACGACGCTCGCTCTCCTAGCGCAACGCGTAACCGCAACGCCGCGGTGGCGAGAATCGCGACAGGCCGCCTTCTCTCCGTGGGCGCGGCGCGGAGATACGGAACTGAAAAAGTATCTATAAACGTTGCATCGATCATACCTTATGTTTGTATCTGTGTATCTAACCATTTTACCACCTACCTTGCGCTGTCTCTAGTTTCTGAATGGTTACTTCAAATGGGCTGTTGTGCTAAGGTTCGAAATCAACCAACTTGGGTCACCGAGTATGTGCCAATGAACCTCATTGTAGATGCTGAACTAGGTACATACTGCTCTTCGAAAAAACGCCGACTTAGAGGGTATGTGCCACTCGGTCTGTGGTGGTCTTAATGAACCTTTTTGCTCACAACTTCTGTCAACGCTGCTCTTCAATGAGCGTCTTTTACACCAACTTTGTTGAATACCGTACTTATTCGAATATAAGGCGAGGTTTTTTCCAAGAATTCTTAGCCTCAAGGTCACCCCCTGCCTTATATGCGAATTTTGTTTTTCCTTTCTTCTTTTTCCTCCTCCTCCTTGCCTTTAGGTGTGGCCTTACGGCAGCGCATGCTGTGGTGCCGTGAAGCCACACTATAAGGAGGCATTTGCGCTGCCGTGAAGCCCCACCTAAAGGCAAAATTCGCGTAGAACCCACACTCCGCAGGTTGAAGTTCCCTTCCCCTCTATTCATGGTCGCCATTTTGCAATCTGGCTGTGTTAGTTATTCAATATTTCAGGTAATCCCCGCTATTCTCAATAATTCGTCGGCTACTCTGTATCGCCTTATATTGGTTTGCATACTCAAGATTTTTTCCAGGGACTTCCCCTAATCGCCCCCTCACCTGATAACCATCACCACCTTATAATCAAATAAATACGGTAGATATGTGCCACTGAAAATGTGCCACTCCACAAAGAGAAAAAATATCCCTTAGATTTCTCCGATGCTGAACGGAATCGAACCCACATCACAAGGATTCCTCAAGAACAGCAACCAGATGCATTAGCAGGCTGTGCCACAAAGGCACTGAGTGTGTTGCCACTTTTGAATGAGCACCTTTCATGCAACTGGGCCGATTTTCCACTTCTGGCTACCCGCAGGCTGCGAGAGCGCGTTTGTTTTACTCGGGCTGGACGCTTCTGGCTACCCGCAGGCTGCCGGAACCAGCCAGGACGATTTTGGTCTGGCTGCTCTCTGGCTAGCAGACGACAAAAAAGAGGCGATGACTGTTCGGCGCCATCTTTAAGCTTATAGATGATCGTTAAATACGGAGCAATGATGCTATGACACTCTTTAACGACCACTGAGGATATTCCATCAGGTCCAATTGCTTTTGTTTCATCTAAATGGCGTAATTGAGAATCGACGCCACCAACATCATATCGCCCTAGGGCGATAGGCGTTATTCAAAAGTGAACTCTCCCCAGCAGATATTTGCAAAAACACGGAAGTACTGATTAAAGCATTCCGCCCTCTGGTAGTCTGACGTCACGGTTTTGCCATCAATAGTTAACGAAGGTATGGATGTCTTCTTTTCGGTTTAGTTTTACATATTTTCACGATTTCAGGTTTTCTCTCAAGTCCTTCTTTAATTTAGCAAAGAAGGTATCTTTTGCAGATTTAATTGTTGCTTTCAATAGATTAATTATCATGACAAGCGTTTCTGATTTGCCAGACTGGTGTTGGCAGAAAACTTTTTATACGTTCGTCTCGCTTTCGTAATAAGGTTCCATATTTCAGCATTAAACCAAGGTTTCCGGTTTTTTTCGTTGCCGCATCATGCTTGCATGGTACCTTTATCGTGTTCTGCGCAAGTTGTCCGCGAAGTTGTTGTCGCTCGTTCCCACACAATGTGGTGACTTTTCGGTTCATCTTTCTCTGGTGGTATCCCTTTTCACATCGCTCACGTATATGCGACAATCTCTCTTTTTTCTGCTCTTAGCGAAGGCGTCGCAGCTAGCCTGTGTTCGCTCCGTCTCTCTATCGTATGCTTGGGTGGCAGCTCGAAACCGTTGTTCCAACTATAGGCTGTGGATGTTAAAGGAATGCACTGGTTGAGATGAGTAATGGCCACAGGTACATTAGCTTAATTATTGCTCTCATGATCGAACAATTCTATGGGCATCTCGCACTCAAGTACCATTCTGCTCTAGCATCTTTGTTGTGGGCTCTGTACATGGCCCGGCTCGCCCAACAAAACGATAGTGGCCCAAGCCTGACCTCAGCCCGTGTCAAAGTGACGAGCTGCCAGGTATTGGCTTTCGGGTAACCCGGAGCTCGTGCACACCTCTAACACCCAGTTCACACTCCGCGAAAATAGGGGGCTTGGTATATCTGTGGTGATTTTCTGGCTTTGCAAATGATTCTTCTTCTTTTCTTCTTAAATTCATGCATTGCACGAGGCACCAACTGGTGTCCTTGGTAAACTAAATGGGCCTGCTTGCTTATATTTCGGGGATATAGGAGGCGGTTTATTGGTGTGTGGGTTTTTGTAATAAATTACGGATGTGAACGTTCCTGAACATTATAGGTCTGGTTTATGAACAGCCCTTCATTTATTATATACTGTGCTGGGTGAGCTGTACCTGCCACTGAGATCAAATTTAGAGAAAATGGCCAATGTGCATTCAAAGTGGAAAATGTGTAGATGGGTGAGATGTGGCCTTCGCTACAAATTAATGAAGAAAGTTATCAGAAGTGTTTTATGTGGGCAATGTTTCAAATTGATGAATCATACCCAGGCAACAGTTTAAAGCTTGTGGTTTAATTTCTGGCAACTGAAATTTTTATTGCAACTGCTCGAAAGACACAGCTTTGCTGGAAATGGGGCTGTAATTCTGCAATGTTGCACAAGTCTCCCTTTTCCATATCTACAAACCATCCCTAATTTTCAGTAAAGTTTATGAATTTGGGCTTGTTATGATTTTACAAATGTTAGTCTAGTTTTATGAAAAGTAAATTCTATTCGCTAGTTTTTGTAGTCTCCATGTCTTCTTTTGGAAGTCTTCTGATGATAAAAAGACACATGTGGGGGTGGCTTGCTTTGAGGAAGTCTATACTTACAGAAAGGTTTCTGGACCAGTGGAGTTTGCCAACAGCAAAGTCACGGAAAAAGTTGCTGTAATCCAAGAACAATGTGTGGCTTGTCAATCTCTGGTATTCCATGTTTGCTGCTGGGGTTCACATGCACACATAATAATTGAAAAATAAAGGACAGGCAGAGTGTGCTCTGTCTCTGCCTTAATACATGGGAATGCCATCAAGATGCACCGTTACTGACTGGCCCAAGCTTGAAGCTTTTCTGCTGCTTATGTGCTGTGTCTAAAGGTTATCATGGCTTGCAAGCACTTTTTGTGCAGAGTTCGTGCAAGGGAGGTCAACCTGAGTGACGAATGCATATGCATCCCAAACAAATTAATAAAGTGTATGTGGCATCTCTACAGGATAAGCTTTATACCCCGCTCCCCCTCTCCTCGGGGTCATATCCATGGAATTTTATGAATTTTAAGGTTCACGGGTTGGCAGGCATGTTTCTATTTTTCTCTTTTTATGACAGTGCGCTGGTGATATAATGAACTGCACTCCAGCAGCATTCATAGATGAATGATGCCTCTCTCGAATGTGTTCCACATAAATTAGTGCATGCGTGAACAGATGTCGCAATGTCAAAAGAAATCATGAGCCATTCTGTGCAGGCTCCTGTGCTGAGCCTCCTCACGGGACCAAACATGGGCGGCAAGTCCACTCTCATGCGCCAAGCTGGCCTGCTTGTGATCATCGCCCACATGGTGACTCACTCCTTTCTTTTCTCATTGTCAGTATTGCACCTCGAAAGTCAGTGTTCTAAACAGCTGTTCTTTCATAGCTGGATTTAGCAGTGACTATTGTTACATTGCGGAAGTCGCATTTAAAGATGTATTTACACTATTTACAAGGAAGGCAACGATATATAAGATGGCTGTCGAGGCCGATTACACCTTGACACGTCAAATCGTCGTCTTCCGACTTTGGCGTCACTCTCGGTTGTGCCGTAACATAAGCCCCATCTGTAAAGGCGCTGTCTCGGCGCTAGCTATAATGGAGGTGAACTCTCGGCAAAGTAAGGCTTCAGCCGAGACAGTTGCACAATGTCAGTGGGGACAGGTGTGTCCAGCGGAGCAATCTCGTAGTTAACATTGCTAAGCTGCCACAGTATTGTGTTGGGCCCTGTGTAGGGTGGCAGCAGCTTTTCGGACAAGCCGATGTGGCGACATAGGCGGATGACGGAGCCAGGGGAAAACTGAACGTCCTGATGTCAGCTGTCGTACCGGACCTTCTGCGCAGCCTTCGAGTCGGTGAGCCGAGAGCTGGCAATCTGTCATGCCGTGTGAGCCTGGGCTAGGACGTCTTGAGCATATTCAGTGGGAGTGTTCACCGAGGAAGGAAGCAGTGTATCAAAGGGCAAAGTAGGGTGACGGCCGAAGGTAAAAGGGTGAAAAGCCAGCGGTGGCGTGACGGGACGAATTGTAAGTGAAAGTGACAAAGGGTGACGCGTTGCCCCAATCATTGTGGTCCTCGGAAACGTACATAGACAACATTTCTGTCAGCGTGCAATTGAGCTGCTCCGTGAGTTCGTTTGTCTGTGGGTGGAAGGCGGTGGAAAGCTTGTGCTAGGCAGAGCAGGAACGAACTAAGTGTTCAACAACGCGGGACAAGAAGGTACGGCCACGATCAGCGTGATGGAGGATGACTTCATGTAAAAGGAAATCCGCCACCTTAGTGGCACAGCTTTTGGGCAAAGCTCGCGTGATCGCGTAACAGGTCACGTAGTCAGTCGCGACCACAACCCACTTGTTGTCAGATTTCGAGTCGGAAAAGGCTCGAGAAGATCAAGATGGACGCGAAAGAAAAGTTCTGAGGGCACATCGTTCGGGTGAAGGTGTCCAGCGGGCAGCACAGCAGGTTTTTTGCAATGCTGGCAGAGCGCACAGGCTGCAGCATAGCGCCGCACGGAGCGTTACATACCTGGCCAGTAGAAGCAGTGCCGTACGCGGTCGTAAGTACGAGAAACTCTGAGGTGGCCTGCAGTAGCTGCGTCATGCAACTGCTCAAGAATTGATGTCCGGAGATGGCGTGGCACAACGAGTAAAAATTCTGGTCATTCGGGACGTAAGTTTCGACGATAGAGAGAGAACATTGTCGTGGAGTACGAACGTGTGCAGAGTGGGCTCAGAATGTTCAGAATTGAGACGATCGATGAGAACACGTAAGCAGTCATCACGCTGTTGTTCAGGGCAGATGTCATGCAAATCAGAATTGGCCAGTACACAAGCGTCGGTGTTGTGCGCATTATATTCAGGGGGATTGACAGGATGACGGGATAGGCAGTCGGCGTCCTTGTGCAGGCGGCTTAACTTGTATAAGACAACAAATGAATATTCTTGGAGCCATAGCGCCCATCTACCCAGTCGTCCAGTAGGATCTTTAAGTGACAACAGCCAGCACAAGGCATGGTGATCGGTAACCACGAAAAATGTGTGGTCGTACAAGTAAGGGTGTAATTTAGCTACTCCCTAAACTATGTGATGAGCAGGTTCTTTTGTCTAATATTTTCTGGCGGTTCTCTGAGGCGAAGCCTCCCAGAACCCAATCGAGGACAAAGCCGTTGGTTGGGAAACACACAAACTTTTAATAAAACTAAAAGGAAAAGAAAACCATAAACCAAACACACAACGATAACATGAAAACACGTAGCTGGAAGGCTAATGATATGAGGCAAGTTCGGGCAGGCTGCGGGTGTGCGTATGCACTACAGTCTCGACGCGGCGAAGCGGAGACGAGACGACGAGAGAAGCGTTGTTGATCTCACCAAAAGACGTTGTGTCGGAACGTTGTACAGGCTGCCAGAGCGTGGCAGCTCTGGCTCGGAGGGAGAAGACAGGCGGCTCGGCAGCACGAGCCGACGGTGGTGGCGTTCTGGTCGGGCAGCTGATCGTGGCACTCGGGCTCGTAGCCCGACAGCTCAGGTTCTGCCCACGGACGCAGACGCTCACCGGCCTCGGGCAGCAGCAGTTGATTATCGGGCAGGGTGGCGATGCCCGGGAAGGCAGGCGGCTTGGCAGCAGGGGTTGACGGCGGCGGCGTTCTGACCGGGCAGCTGGTCGTAGAGCTCGGGCCCGTAGCCCGACAGCTCTCGTTCTGCCCACGGGCGCAGACGCTTGCCGGCCTAGGGCAGCAGTTCTCGAACGGATGGAGTGGCAGCGCCCAGGAATGGGTTGGCAGGAGGCCCCGGCCGGGTGAAGTCCTGGTGGCTCGGGTCCGGAACCCGACGGCCGTCTTCAACTCCCGATCCGGTGGCCGACCTTGTCCTGGTGCCGCTTCTGGAACTACTCCTCCTACTGCCAGCGCGGCTCCTTTTTCTGCTGCTCTGGTCGATTCGTCGATTTCTCATTGGCTGCTCGAGGCTTCGTGTTCCTTTGTGACTGGATGCGCTTTCTTTTGGTGTTTTTCTTGTGCCGCGTGTTCACGTGCCGCACGGTCTTCGGCGTCGTCGTTTTCGGCGCGGCGCGGTAGAGCGGCGCGTGCTCTCCTTGTCGGCTGCTTCTTGTTTGAATGTACCGCACCTTGTCGTACACCACAAATATCACCGTCGCGCATCACACATCACATAAGCCCCTTTTAGGGACAAGTTTTGCCACAGGAAAAACTGCCGGTCAGTGCGCGACGCCTTTCACACTTATGCTCAAAACACAACACTCATTGGGCGTTCACTGTTCAGCCGGGAAAGTTCGCTGAGCATACACATCATAAAACTCACAAAAAAAAAAACACTTCAAATAATTCAACGTTGCAGACCAAGTCCTCTATTAACAAATATGTTTCCGTCCCAGGTCAGAATCCTGATATGGCAACCGGCTAATCATCAGTTTCTTAAGTTATTGCGTCCCAGGTGAGACGAACCGTGCGTCTCTTTTGCATTTGGGACAACCGCCCTGGAACGGCGCGTCGTTTACGCGTTTGCGATGATAGCACGGGTGCCGCTTTGCTGTGACGTTGAGAACACATACACGTAGGCCCCTGTTTGATCTGGAACCGGTGCTTTACTGCTTTGCTAGCCTCGACCTGGTCACCTGAATAGCCTTCCCCGACCTTACACGAATACAAAGTATATCTGCTGACCTTTGTCATGGGGAGATCTAAAGTCGATAACTCCCCTTCACATTCTCTAGGACCTGTATCAGGGAACTCCGAAGGGTGCTCTTTAACAAAGTTGCAGGCCTCCTCAGCTAGCAGGCCCTTCTTGTACTGACCTTGCGTGCATGCGTCGTCACTAAGTACTAACATGCTATGGGCCTTGTATTTAAAGTAACTGGCCTTTTCCTTTGACTCTGTACAAGTCTCCTGGCTGAGTACTTCCATACTCTTGTACATTTCATATAGACCTATCGGGTCTTCAGGGACGCAGTCAGGCAAGCTCACCTTCTCTTGAGGTGATTCATCTGGGTGGTCCTCGCACCTGACGAGGCCACTTGTCACCATTACAAGGGGCACACCGGAAGAGTGGGGGAGCGTTTCCTCGCTCGCCTCATACTCTTCGAGGCCATTGGCAATGCGAACTTTTGCCCAGTCCGTCGGGCTTTGTAGAGGTATCTGTGCCTCTTTATCTGATTTGCTTTTACTAGCACAGGTTCACATGCGTACCTCCTTGTCGGTGGTGTCTTCTTCGAGGTCACTACCACTGCGCACAGTTGCCCAGTCAATCGAGCTTTCTGAAGGCATTTGTGCCTCTTTATTCAATGTGCTTTTATTAGCCCAGATGCGCATGGGTGCCTCGATTTCATTGGTAGTTGCCTGCTGCCTGCTCCCTGAGCTATCCTCGGCCTCCTTGAGGTTAATGTCGGGACCTAGGCTGGTCCGTTTTCTGCTCATTTCTCTGCTGCCCTCTTGTTTAGTGCCTTTTCCTAACAAAACCCCGTGAGGGTATTTGGGGTAATCACTAAACAGAGATTTCGAACCCCCGAGTCTGGAGCTCGTGTTAAGCGCTTGATCAATAGAGCTTGTATAGGACTCGAGCTCGCGAGTCTCTCTCAGGGAGCGTGCCCGTTCCGCCTCTGCGACCTTGAGACGCAGCTGCAAAATACGTGCCTCGCGCTCAAGCTGATCTTTTCTCGCTTCTCGTTCCGCAGCCCGTTCTTCTCGCTCCGCAGCGCGTTCTTCTCGCGCTCGCGCCTCGTGCTTGTCTAACCACGCTGTTAGCTCTGCTCCCTCTAGCCCCATGCGTTCCGCTAAAGCTAACAGCTCTCGCGTGCCAGCCATGACTTTAACTGTTAGAATTAGCAACAGAATCCAACCAAACGAACGGCTTTGACCTGTCGCGCGGACGCCAATTTGTGATGCAGCGTGACTGCAGACGGTTCTTCAATTGGGGGACAACCCCATTAAGGGCAAAGCCCAATCGGGGACAAAGACCCAATGGGGGCAAAGCCGTTGGTTGGGAAGCACACAAACTTTTAATAAAACTAAAAGGAAAAGAAAACCATAAACCAAACACACAACGATAACATGAAACACGTAGCTGGAACGCTAATGATATGAGGCAAGTTCGGGCAGGCTGCGGGTGTGCGTATGCACTACAGTCTCGACGCGGCGAAGCGGAGACGAGACGACGAGAGAAGCGTTGTTGATCTCACCAAAAGACGTTGTGTCGGAACGTTGTACAGGCTGCCAGAGCGTGGCAGCTCTGGCTCGGAGGGAGAAGACAGGCGGCTCGGCAGCACGAGCCGACGGTGGTGGCGTTCTGGTCGGGCAGCTGATCGTGGCACTCGGGCTCGTAGGCCGACAGCTCAGGTTCTGCCCACGGATGCAGACGCTCACCGGCCTCGGGCAGCAGCAGTTGATTATCGGGCAGGGTGGCGATGCCCGGGAAGGCAGGCGGCTTGGCAGCAGGGGTTGACTGCGGCGGCGTTCTGACCGGGCAGCTGGTCGTAGAGCTCGGGCCCGTAGCCCGACAGCTCTCGTTCTGCCCACGGGCGCAGACGCTTGCCGGCCTCGGGCACCAGTTCTCGAACGGATGGAGTGGCAGCGCCCAGGAATGGGTTGGCAGGAGGCCCCGGCTGGGTGAAGTCCTGGTGGCTCGGGTCCGGAACCCGACGGCCGTCTTCAACTGCCGATCCGGTGGCCGACCTTGTCCTGGTGCCGCTTCTGGAACTACTCCTCCTACTGCCAGCGCGGCTCCTTTTTCTGCTGCTCTGGTCGATTCGTCGATTTCTCATTGGCTGCTCGAGGCTTCGTGTTCCTTTGTGACTGGATGCGCTTTCTTTTGGTGTTTTTCTTGTGCCGCGTTCACGTGCCGCACGGTCTTCGGCGTCGTCGTTTTCGGCGCGGCGCGGTAGAGCGGCGCGTGCCCTCCTTGTCGGCTGCTTCTTGTTTGAATGTACCGCACCTTCTCGTACACCACAAATATCACCGTTGCGCACCACACATCACAAACTAACACCAGGCACTCCCATTCAGTAATTGAAAATTTTCTCTCGGCGGGTGACAGGAAGGCAGCTGGCATATGCAATTACACGCTCTTCATTACGCTGCAATTGAACGAGTACTTTCCCAATGCCATGGCCACTGGCATCCGTGTGAAGTTCAGTGGCGGCAAATGGATCATAATAAGCCAGCAATGGGGTAGTCGTTAGCAAGCATACGAGGGCGGAGAAGGCTTAATTTGGTTTGAACAGGGCCCCACGTGAATCCAACTTCCTTCTTAAGTAAGTCGGTGAGTGGGCGAGCAGTGGCGCCGAAATTCTTGATGAAACGACGGAAAAGGAGCATAGTCCAATAGAGATTCTTACGTTTGTGGTAGAAGATGGCACAGGAAAGTTCTGGACAGCGTGAATCTTGTCTGGGTCAGGTTGAACGCCAGCGGCACTGACGAGATGGCCAAGAACGGTAATTTGACGACATCCGAAGTGGCGCATAGATGAGTTCAATTGCAAGCCGGCGCATCGAAAAACAGCAAGAATAGCCGACAGAGGCCTGAGATGACTCGCAAAAGTTGGTGAAAACTCTATCACATCGTCTAGATAACGCAGACATGTGGACCATTTATAGCCACGTAATAAGGAGTCCATCATTCTTTCGAAGGTAGCTGGGGCATTACAAAGGTCGAGTGGCATAACCTTGAATTGATAAAGGCCGTCAGGTGTTACGAAGGCAGTTTTCTCATGGTCCATGTCATCTACCGATATTTGCCAAAAGCCTGATCGAAGGTCTATGGACGAGAAGTACTTGGCTTCGTGCAAGCAGTCCAAAGCGTCATCAATACGCGGCAAGGGGTGGGCATCCTTGCGAGTGATTTTCTTGAGGTGTCGGTAATCGACACAAAAGCGCCAACTGCCGTCCTTCTTTTTGACAAGGACGACAGGGGACACCCACGGACTGGAAGATGGCTTGGTAAAGCCTTTAGTCGACATCTTATCGACTTCTCGTATCACCTGTCATTCGGCATGTGAAAGACGGTGTGGCCTGTGGCATATCGGTGTAAATACGATCGGTGACCACCTATATCTGGCCTAAAGGGCGGTCGTCAAGGTAAAAAATGACGCGGTAAGTTTCCAAAAGACGGCGGAGGTCAGCAGCTTGTGCAGTAAGAAGGTCAGGTGCGAACATCTTGCTAAGTTCGTCTGTGAGAGTCGGTGAATTAGAGGTTCCTGTAGAAGGCGGCGGAATTTCAGCGTCAAGTGCCAATATCTCGCAATCGTTGACAGGCAAGATATCGCCCAAAGACATGCCTCTGGGAACAATTTGAGTCCAGCAGTTAAAATTGAGGAGAGGGAGCAAAGTCTGATTGCCTGTAACAGTGAGCACGGTATGGGGGATGGCCAAATTCCTTTGAAGCAGTATATCAGTGGTGGGACATAGCACGTAGACGTTCTCAGCAACAGATGGAAACGACGTCGCGTATGCTGTGGCTTGGGGGGACAGGCGGATGTCTTCGGGAGAGCATAACCATGGCAGTGTGACAGGTGGACTATAGCAGCCGTGGGGTAGCTCAAGCTGAATGACCCTAGACGTGCAGTCAAAGAGGGCTGAATGGGAGGATAAAAAGTCTAGGCCAAATATAACGTCATAAGGGCAATGTTCTAAAACAGCAAGCAATATAATTGACATCCTTGCGGTGACATGAAGTGTTCTTACGTAAGCCGCCTGGGCAGATCGGAGTCTACAGCAAATCACTGGGGCAAAACAATGAGGCAGTGTTCATCACAGCGAAGGTTTCGCTCTTCCTCGGCTGCAGTAATTGTCTCCCTTGCGATGTGGCCTGTGGCATATCGGTGTAAATACGATCGGTGACCACCTATATCTGGCCTAAAGGGCGGTCGTCAAGGTAAAAAATGACGCGGTAAGTTTCCAAAAGACGGCGGAGGTCAGCAGCTTGTGCAGTAAGAAGGTCAGGTGCGAACATCTTTTTCCATGTCGCCACAACAGCGGGCGACATGGGAAACAGTTTCTTCTGGAAATGACATACTTGGTGACACAATAACATTATGGAATGTAGTGTCAAATGCTGTGCTAGAAATTCTTCTACACAAAACGAAGGGGCTGTAGCCTTTGTTGTGTTGGTTGGCGATATATGAAAATGTTACAAGAAGTTCAGTTCAATCTGTGGTATATGGAAGTATTGTTTATATCGAACAGTTTTAACCTACCCTTCAGAATCTGTCACACATACGTACCTGCACATGCATGATGAAAAAGGTAAATGAATAGCAATAAAAAATAGTGCAGATTCCACGCACTGTGGGAATTGGTGTACACAAAGCTTTCATGAACCAGCAAGGCACGTTATAGCAAGAGATGCACTGCAGCCACCCTAGCGAACCTTGCAGAGAAGTACTGCGGATTGGGCAAGTTGGTGCATCGTATTCGTGACTTCCTTTAGCGCAACTCAGTTTGAGTATGAAGGGAAAAAGGGACAGGTGACAGGGTGAGCGCTCACCCTGTCACCTGTCCCTTTTTCCTTTCATACTCAAACTGAGTTGCGCTAAAGGAAGTCACGAATACCTTGCAGAGAAAGCACAACTTTTATTTGGCATTAAAACGTGATGAATAACTAGACACAATGTGTGCTTGACCTTGTAGAATTGTGCCACACCACATTACAATGAGAGATGGGCAGCGAATGTTGGCGATGAATGCGTCAAGTAATTTCTATTTTCATCGTAAGCTAGAAGATGCGTACGTAGAGCATACCTACACTGTAAACGTGGAGGCATGCATCTTGCAACATATTTTTTTTAGTAATGTTCACGTCAGATGTGCGCTCATTACGTTTATTTGTGGCTCGAATATTAGTCGCACCAGTGTGCAGCGTGACTCATTCGCTTTTTGATGGAAAAGGCAACACCATATGCGTGACTGAAAGGGCTATTAGAGAAGACTGTTGCTGCACTAGTGGTTGCTGATTGCAGGGAGCTCGTGTGCCAGCAGATGCCTGTGAACTCACCCCTGTTGACCGCATCTTCACTCGGTTGGGAGCAAGTGACAGAATCACTTCTGGTGAGGATCCTTATTTTTAGCAGATGACGCTTGGTCTCGTCTATTCACAGCCGAAATTGTATAAGAAATTCTTGTGTGCATTTTGGCTCTATTTTGGACATGTTTTGAAATGCTATAAACATTTTGATAATTATCTCTTGGGTTGTGTAAACATCTTTTATTTATGTTGAAAAATTGGCCTCTGGGCCTGAGTTGGTCTCCATCAAGGAATCTAGGCCAGGGTTCATGATATCAGTGAATTAAAATTGGGTCAGTAGGCGAGATAGGAAGGTGCCTTTTTCAGAGTTCTTCTGTAGAAGTGCATTTTTAAAGCAGGTGTGCTGCATCGGCTGCTCTTTCATTTTGTTCAGGGTTGTTGTGGTCGCCACCTCTGCTTCTATGAGCTGTCTGGTAGCGCTGCCTGTGTCGGGGCCGGCATTGCCACGCAAAAATAAAGGCCCTTGATGTTGCGATGCTCACGGGGGTAGACGCGTCTCTTCTTTGCATGCAACGTTCGAGCCACCTCATCATTCGACCTGGTGTCAGAAGTGGCCGAATGGATGCCTTCGTTCGCCTTTATCTACAGAAGATCTACACGGCAGAATAAACCATAGCTAGCCTGCATCACACTTCCTATTCCAAGTGACTCGGTATTTCTCTTCGGCAACATGACGCCTTTGACTTCACCAACGCTGTGTCTTGGCCAACGTGGAAAACAAGTTATGAAGACTACACAGCTGTCTCTGGAGTTTGCCATGCTTCCATAGAAGTGGAAGTACATTCAATTTTATACTGTATGGGCCCCCTATATTCGTCCGCTGCTCGACACTATTTTGCTTTCTGGCGATGAACTGCTATCCTTCGAGACCAGCGCTTCACGGAGCACATTGTTCACCCGGCTAACGAGCTCTATGAATCTTCTCGCTTTCACTAGCGTACTCAAGAATGAGACGAAAGCGTTGACGCTTACTTGACAGAACTGTGCAGACTAGTGAAGCATTGCAACTACCCGTCGACCCAAGTCGAAAAGCGTCTCATGCAGGACAGATTTGTAGTAGACACTCGCCTCTCGGATCAGCTGTGCCGTAACTCCACATTGACGCTTCGACTCAAGCACGTCATTGGAAAGACACCGACAAAGAAAAAGCGGCCACAAGAACTGCAGAAGGTTCCACGCCAGTTCAACTAGACACATCCAAATTTCGTAGATCCCCTCGACGCTCGTATGCCAGGCAGCGAGACTCGTTTCCCAGAATGAAACGCTCCGGCAATGCTACTTGTTCTTTCTGCGCGTGTTCGTTGCATCCACGCTCAGAATGCCCAGCACGTGCGTCGCTCTGCAATCACTGTCGAAAGAAAGTTCGTTTCGCTGAGGTCCCGCAAAGCAAAGTCTACCGAGCTTGCTACTATCTGCCTGAGATAGGCAGATAGTGGTGCCTGAGAACGCCAAGTACGTAGACGTCACGGTAGACAATTTTACTGCCTCTTTCAAGGTCGACTCTGGTACGGAAGGTTTCCCTACAGTGCCTCCGCAGCTCGACAAAGTGGACAACAAATCCAGGTCAACCGTTTCAAGTACTCATCTGGCAAGGAAAATCAAGTGCCTAGCGACTGTATGTGGTGCAGTCTACTCCATTACTAGGTTTCCCAGCGCTCCAAGCACTCGAGGTCATCAGATTCCTTGGAGGCTTAACGACACCTCAACTGCAGCATCATGCGGAACTGTTCAAAGGCCTCAGCATGCTGAAAGATGAGTACCATATCAGAACTTCTCATCTTACGATGAAAAATATCCAATCATCTTACCAAAGGACCACTACTACTGCGAGCGCCTCGTCATGCAGCACCATCGACAACTTCTTCATGCAGGAGTTCGGATACACTTGTACAAATAAGGAAAAGATTTTGGATATTACGAGGATGGCAGCTAGTCAAGAAGGTCATCAGAGGATGCATCGTGTGCCAATGCTACAATGCCAAACCTTTCTCTGATGTAACTGCACTGTTACCACCTGAAAGGGTGACCATTTCGGAGCCCTTTCAACTAACGGGACTAGGTTTCGCCAGTCCCCTCTGCATTAAACATCTAGATGACTATGCCAAAGAGTATATTTGCCTGTTCACGTGCGCCTATTCAAGCTGTTCACCTCGAACTAGTCGAAGACATGACCACCACAGGCTTTCTCAACGCTTTCCGATGCATTGTCTCGTGGCGGGGACTTCCTTCTGTTATATATTCCGACAACGCCTTAGCATTGAAGAAGAGAAAGAGAGAGCTTTGAGACTGTGGCAATCATTGAGAAATGACGAAGTTGGTAACTACATCGCTAACCATCACATAAAATGGAAATTTATCGCTGATCATGCACCATGGTTAGGCGGTTTTTATGAGAGATTTGTCAGGTCTGTCAAGCTGGCATTGAAGAAGTGCATCGGAAAGGGATCTCTTACAGAGAAACGCCTACAAAACAGCTACCTCATCCTTCTACAAGAGTCCAGCTAGCCCCGGCAATTATGGAGCGTTGTTCGAATAGAAGAGCTCCATAGAGTAAGGGATGGCAAGACTGGATCCTGTACCTTCTGGTCTACAAATCAGGTAATAGAGACTCGCCACTAAACTACTGCCCAATTTCCGTAACAAGCGTCCCTTGCAAAATCATGGAACATATCATTTTCTCTCACTTAATGGACTTTTGTGACTCAAATGATTTCTTTCATTCATCACAGCACAGTTTCCGTAAGGGACTGTCTTGTGAAACCCATTTGGCCATCTTTCTTCATGATCTACAGTGAGACCTCGATACTAATACACAGACCGACGCAATTTTCCTCGATTTCGCAAAAGCCTCATCAACACCTGCTTGTAAATCTTTCACAGTTGAATATTCACCCTAACATATTAAGATGGATAAAAGAATTTCTTACTAATCGTTCACAGTTTGTGCAAAAAAATGTCACAGTTTCGCCTGAATGCGATAGCAACACAGCAATGTCATACGAAGTTAGGTGAGCGGCTTTGGTAGCAATATGAATTGTAGTAAACATGAGCTGATTAAGTAAGCAGGTGTGCTGTGGCGTAAGTAGACCGACATGAAGAGAGACTCGATGACCACGAGGAGGCGCGTGTGAAACGGTAGTGTTGATGAGAAGCGCTTCCCGTGGGCAGCGCGTGTGAAAGGACACACCTGTAGAGCTGCACTGCCGACCCGGGCAGCATTGCATGTGTAGCGTGCGTTGGAAAATGTGGCCCGACTATTACTAACTGATTGAACAAGCGTGGTGTGAGCGCGCACAAACAAACATGAATAGATCACACTGAATGACTGCAGACAACGACTGTCAAAACGCTGGCAGCAAGCGCATATATACGCCGCAGCAGCGGGCGAAGGTACGTGCGGTCTATCGCTTCAACGGAAACTGAGCGGCGAATGCACGGCGCATAAAGGTCAGAGCCGTGTGGAGATAAGAGACGGTGCGGACGAGCGCTGTTGTTGGCAGCGTAGAAGTGCCCCCCCCCCGCGCTCCCTCCGGCACTGGCTTCCCGCTTCCTTGCTTGCGCGTGGGTGATTGAGTGCGTTCGCTCTCTGTGATAGCGCGCGTCCCCGCACGCTTCCGCTCTGGCATACGGCGCGCGGCGAAGATTTTATCTATAGGGAACCTCACGGCGACGGTGACGGCAGAAATCCGGTAGAAGTGTCCATATAATTGCTATCGCAATAATAAATAACAATGTTTCTAATCCGTTTCCCGTAGCATCACGCATTCCACAGGGTTCTGTGCTAGGACCCCTCCTTTTTTTAATAATATATTAATGATCTACCACTTAATGTCTCTAGTCATACCCACGTATTTGCTGACGATTGTGTTGTCTACAGTACCATAACTAACATCAGTGCCCAAATATTGCTTCAGAACAACCTAAACAATATTCAAAATTGGTATGAAGACTGGCCAATGCTACTAAATCCTTCTAAATGCAAAGCTATGTCAATAACCAGCTGTCGAAATCTCCTCGGGTTCTCTTATGTACTATATAACAAGCCTATTAAACCACTTAAATCCTTCAAATACCTAGGCATCACTATTTCTCACGACCTTGACATGTTCGCATGTGAATAACGTTAAATCCTCTGCTAACAAAAAGCTCGGTGTTTTAAACGCCACTTACAATACGCTCCTCCCCACGTAAAACTACTAGCTTACAAATCGTTCATCAGGCCTAAACTTGAATACGCTGCTGCCATCTGGTGCCCGCATGAAATTTACCTCACTAACACTCTTAAAGCCGTACAGAATCGCGCTGCTAAGTTCATTCACTCAGTATATTCTTACGGCATCAGCATATCATCCTTAAAAGCAGACTCCGGTTTACCAACCGTTTCGTATCGCCATCGCATCGCCAGCCTATCTTTATTTCACAGATTTTTTTTTGCAGTCATCTCGCTCTCCCGCCATACATTTCACCACCAGCATGAAGATCACCTCGCACTGGTCATTCATTAAGTGTCGTCTTTTTTCCCTCGCGTAGTTGTAGACTGGAACGGTCTTCCTTATGATATCGCTGCCATCACCAGTTCATCTTCATTCACGGAAAAAGTGTCAACTATTCTCTCACCTTAACTAATATTGTTTTAACTATTGTTGTAATCCCACCCCTTATGTTATATCCCCGTGTGGCGTCTTTAAGGAAATGAAGAAAGAAACTACCGGCTGGACCTACCTTTAAGGGGGGACATGGGTTGTGGAGATTATGTCCTGCATCTTATGGCCAATTCTGATGAAAATAATCAGGCTTGCTTAGTTTTTCGTGCTGATTTCAAATATGCAATAATTTTTCTTGTAGGTCCATTTGTTCAGAAGATACACAAATCTGTCGCTCTATTGTTTCCGGAGACAATGAAAAAAAAAACTGCTCAGTAGAAAGTGAATATTATTTCATAGCTAGATACTATAATATGCAATAAATGCAATGCTGCAAAAAAGTTTTCAAATTAAATAATAATTAGCCATTCTGCAGGTGATCAAATTTATTTCCTTGTCCTATGGCTACCATAACAAAAGAAAATTAATAAAATAAAAACATACATGTGCAGAAATTTGAAATTCTGCTCTCAGCACTTTGTAATATGCAGATTAGGCTTTCTGCTAAGGAAAGAATTATTGCTCTAGCTGTTCTAGATCATGAGATATCACTCCGACAATCTGGTGAAGTCACCCAAAAACAAGTTTTGAGAAAAGTGAGAAAACATGCAAAACCTTTTTATTTGCAAATTTACAGCTGGAACAGCTCAGTAGGCACCAGACATGTAGTCCTGCTGACTTCCAGCCCCTGTGTGCCGCTTTTTCGGGGACTGGCGCAAGTTTTCTGTTGCTTTGCCCACGTTCAGTTCGGCGTAAAGTTCGCGAATCGACCGCGCGCAGTCGCTCGTCAGATTACGTGCCGCGCGATCGGCCGCGGGCGTCAGCTTCGCCTTCACGTAGCTCTGCCACGGTTTCGTGTGAAGAGCCCGACGGCTGATGTCCATCAACGAGAAAATGTCATTGAACGCGGTCTGTCGGTTGCCCGTTGCCTGCATGGCACGCGTAGCCAAAACGTTCACAGCAAAGGGGTTCATTCGCTCGGCACTATCAACGCGCGGCGAGCTCCACACCGAGTCTCTCCACAGTTTGCTCACATAAAATGCAGCTTCACAGCGAGTTCGTATTCCCGCTCGTCTCGGACGATTTCGAAAGCACCACTGCAGTTTTTGCACGTCGCAAACGTTAATAAAGTGTTCACTGCACTCAAATCCACAATCGTAAACGTAGTCCCATCAGCCGGGCGAAGTGCTTCGTCGGTACTGTCACCCACGAACTCGCGTTTCCTCTCCGTCGCTGGAGCGGAAGATAACGCCGATAGATTCGCTTTGGCTTTCGCCGCTTCCTCCTTCAGCTCTGAGGGTTGCCGGTAGATCGTATCTTGCCGCGAGTGAAGGTCGAAGGCTTGGCGGTAGACGGACTCTGAATCGCACCAGCCGCTGCGGCCGTTAGGCCTACCGTTGCTGCATCGACGATTTGGGCATCAAACGCTGAGGTTGTGGCGTCCTGGTCGTTTTGCGGCATCGAGCAAAACTTGCAGTTTTCGATGAGCGTCCGTCGCACTTTTTTAGCACCAAACTTGTGCCGCGTGCGAAATTTGCGCACCGTTTTCGACTACGCGGCACGCTTTCTCGCTGACACTGGGGCAAGATGGCGCGTCTCAATGCGCGTCTCCAAGCGCGCAGCAGACGATGACCATGCCGTTCCGCCAATTGGGAGGCAAGCTCAAGTCACGTGCGCCAAGTGCCGAATAGGAGAGCGTTTTAGTACCTTTTTTTGGCGCGCAGTTTTAAAGTGGCCAATAGCTGAATGGGGCCCGTTCTGGCGGGAATTTGAAGGCAAAAAGCGGCTCTTTCAAATGAGACCAAGATGTCCGCGCTAGCACACGTGGAAGAGCAGGCGCGCGTTTCGGAAAATGTGCCGTTTCAGCGTCAGTTTAGCCTGAAATTCAGCTAGTACATGTCGTGTAAGGCATCATTGCGGCTAAAATATTGACATTATCGGTATGAAATTAACAATATAGGTGCAATAATAGTTGTACATTCCAACAATGCAATTTAAAAAAATCGAGTTTTTTCGCGATTTTTTGTCGCCACAACCCGTGTCCCCCCTTAAACGGGCCGTTCAACACCTGTACCTGCTGGAATCAAGCTTTTTGGGAACTACTGCGCAGGGCAGTTTGTTGAAACAAAATCGACAAAGAAGGGGACGAAGCTCTCTCGTGCTTCGGACCAGGCGCAACAACAGCTTCCCACGGAGTTGTCTCACGGTTTATTCTTTATAAACACCTTTTTTCTATGCATCAGGAGGCTTGATTTCTTACAGATGGAAACCAGCGAAGCTGTGACTATAGTGGGTCTGCTATAGTGAATATTTCTGTAGTGAATTTATATATTATCATTATTGACTATATTGACCGTCTTTGGCATGTCCGTCAAAGAGCAAGGACACCGGTGTCTTATTTTTGCCCGGCGCAATGGCCAAGTAGTGCATTTGCTGCGCCAAGTCCACCCCATCGTCATAGACTAGCATATGAGCCACAGCGTTCATAGCCACGGCACACTGCACGGCATTGTCAGGATCCTGGAAGATGTGGTTAAACGAGTGTCTGTCCCATAGTGAATCCAAAGGGCAACTTCTGATAACAGTGCTAGTGCGATCTTCACATCGCGAGATAAAGGGGCACAATTATTGGTAGGACGTGCCGCCGCCGAGTATCGCAACACTTGTGAAAGAGGCGTCGGCAGTAGCGAAGGGTGTAACAATGGGCCATCCATCATCCGTTTTGACACCTGTGCTAAGGCCCAACTGGTGGGAAACCGCCACGCACATGGAGCAGAAAGTCGTTCTACGCGTTGTTTTATCCGCGGACGCTATACGCCAGAACCTATCCATATGCAGCTTTCCTGTCACAGAACAGATGCAAAAAGACGTTGATTCAAATTGGCTGGAAGTAGAAGGCGTTTGTGTATGCACACTCATAGACAGTACTCATCCTGCCCACTTATGTCCGCAGGGCACAACTGTTTGGGGTTTAGGATGCAGGTTTAGAGGAGCACAGTCACATGCCAGTACTGATGAAATCAAGAGTCTAATGAAATCTCGTCTGGTCAGAAAGAATAATGGCAAAAAACAAAACAGACGCCTACTGAGGGGAAAAATTTATTTTAAAAATGTCACAGTTTCGCCCTAAGGGCGAAGCGATGAATGCGATAGCAACACAGCAATGTCATACGAAGTAAGGTGAGCGGCTTTGGTAGCAATATGAATTGTAGTAAACATGAGCTGATTAAGTAAGCAGGTGTGCTGCGGCGTAAGTAGACCGACATAAAGAGAGACTCGATGACCACGAGAAGGCGCGTGTGAAACGGTGGTGTTGATGAGAAGCGCTTCCCGTGGGCAGCGCGTGCGAAGGGACACACCTGTAGCGCTGCACTGCCGACCCGGGCAGCATTGCATGTGTAGCGTGCGTTGGAAAATGTGGCCCGACTATTACTAACTGATTGAAGAAGCGTGGTGTGAGCGCGCACAAACAAACATGAATAGATCACACTGAATGACTGCAGACAACGACCGTCAAAACGCTGGCAGCGAGCGGATATATACGCCGCAGGAGCGGGCGAAGGTACGTGCGGTCTATCGCTTCAACGGAAACTGAGCGGCGAATGCGCATAAAGGTCAGAGCCGTGTGGAGATAAGAGACGGTGCGGTCGAGCGACGAGCGCGGTTGTTGGCAGAGTAGAAGTGTGCCCCCCCCCCCCCCCCCCCGATCCCTCCAGCGCTGGCTTCCCGCTTCCTTGCGTGCGCGTGGGAGCGATAAGAGACTGTGCGGGCGAGCGACGAGCGCGGTTGTTGGCAGAGAAGTGCCCCCCCCCCCCGCTCGCTCCCTCCGGCGCTGGCTTTCCGCTTCCTTGCTTGCGCGTGGGAGATTGAGTGCGTTCGCTCTCCGTGATAGCGCGCGTCCCCGCACGCTGCCTCTGGGGCATACGGCGCGCGGCGAAGATTTTATCTATACGGAACCTCACGGCGACGGCGACGGCAGAAATCCGGTTGAAGTGTCCATATAATTGCTATCGCAATAAAAGCAACGTTTCGGCCCCAACACGGGGGCCTTGTTCACTGAAGCCTTGTTCTGTGTGGGGACCAAAACATCAAGTTTTTAAATCGTATTTTCACCTCGGTCGGTGCCCGTTTTGTTTTTCCGCACCTGTCACTATATGCACATTGTGATGAAATGTATGTGTGAAAGCACAACCTGAGATATTCTTCAATGTTCATCTGAGGGGAGTGGGAGGTTGAAGAAGGGTAGGGGGCAGCAGGTGGCCATTGATCCTGTCAGTCCCAGAAGCTTGCAGTCAGGTACATGCAAAAAAGTTGAAAACATTTTTTTTTCCTATCTTGTTGCGATTTTTGGCAAAAAAGGTGCAGTATAATTGCCTAATAACATGGCTACCAATACAGATAGGGGTACTGTGAACAGTTAGGGCCTTCAGCAGAACTAGCAACATGACAAAAAACCGCTTTTAAGTTTTATGACAGTGCAACAGACCATAAAAAAGAAGGATGCGCAAACGATCTGTATGGAATTAAAAAAAGAATTTATTATCTGCAAAACTAAAGGATATCTGCAGTGCACCAGCTTCTCTGATTATTCTCTTCTTTGTCTTCTCCGGTCTTTTTCCTCTTCCTTAGATACTTTTTTACACATGTGGTGCCTTTTTGGTGCCTAGTAGGTTATTTACACCGCTTTTGCCACCTGTTTTAACTTTCTATTTCTTGGGGAAGTGTTTTTAGGGTTTCATAGCGCTATTTTCTTTTTATACAATTTTTGCATTATTTTTTTATCTTTGTAGCAATCTCCCTTTTTTTGAGCTACAATCTTTTTGTTGTTACGGCATTGTTTTCCATGTGGGCGTGATATTTATCTGAGTGTGTGGCTCGAGCGTCGCCTCGATGGGCAATGGTGTTGGTCAATTATCCAGATGATTAATGTTCTCTGCCACATGTGCTGTGGCTATGATAAGACATGATTACTAGCGTAACAAGACGGACTAAAGAAAGAACAGGGGACCACGCCAATTAAGAGGTTAACATAGGTAATTGAAGGTTTAATATTTAGAAAAGGTGGAAGGACAGGGCCCATTGTATTTGAAAGTGACATAGTTAAGGCAGAAAGTTAGGCTAGTTGGTAACAAGCATAATAAGACATGACTACTAGCGTAACAAGACAGGGGACTAAAGAAAGAACTAGTGCGGTCCCGTGTTCTTTCTAAGTCCTTGTCTTGCAACGCTAGAAATCATGTCTTACTATGCTCGTTGCCAACTAGCCCAACTTTCTGGCTATGAATGGTGAATTCATACATATGGCTTTTATTGTGTAATAAATTTAGTTGGAAGTAGCGCCCTATATTTCCTCATTTTTTCTGCTGTTCGTGATTTATTTGCGCTTACCTACATTAAAATGTCGCCATACAACTAGCACGGATACCGAGCCTAGTTTAATAAAAAGGAAATCTGGTCTATTTATTGTTATTCGGTAAGAAAATATTACAAAAAGTCGGGACTGTCCCCCTAAATTTGGGATGGTTGGCAACCTTATGCGGAACCCTTTTCCACTGATGTGCTTATACACAGATTCATAATAAGGTCTAATGCAGAAAAGGGAAACAGAGGGGATGCTGCATGCGTAATACTTTGAGCACTGAAGTGCCGGCATGTCTCTGGGATGGCCTTGGGCTCCTCCTAGCTAGAGTAGCACCTCCACTGCATTTCCGTGTGGCCTCAGTTATGTTTGGTTCGGTGTGTTATTCATCTCGAGGGCCATCACTCTTGGTAAGGAACTCCCACTAATACACAGACAAGCTTTTTTGGTCTCGCTCCGCGCAGTGTAGTGCAGTGCACACCGACCATATGGCTGCCGCTCTAGGCACCGTGCGCCATTAACGGTGTCTTCACGCAAACAGGGTTGAACACAAACTTTTTTTATTTTTTGCAAACAAATATTGCATGTAACTTGTGCTGCATAATGATCTTTGACATACTGATCACAATGATAAGCCTAATTGCCTACATCGCCCGGCATGCAGCAGAGCCCCTCATGCGTATAGAAATGTGTCACACGTGTTAAGTACGAAAAGGTGCAGTGCGGTAGCACCTGAGCCACAAATAATGCGTGAATCAAACCCCATGTGTCTGTTACAATATGCCACTTAGAAGGCCAATATTGCCAGGCAGACAAGTGGCTCTCAGCTTGCAAAACTTCCGAGTTGATTACTGCTCGCATGTTACAAACTGTGCTTGTGAGCATGAAGCAAAAACGCTCAGCCCTTCCACACCACTGCCGCATGGGTCTCATGCTAATTGCAGAATACTGAAGTGCCAATGTGGCATGCAATGACTGCGTTAAATCTAAAATGCAATTCAGAATTTCTTCTGTATATCAATAACTTGTGGAAGTGTATGGATGGGGTCAAGATTTATTCTCACTGCTCTAGGAACCCTTGAATGCCGTTCGCAGAACCCAGTTTGAGAATTCCGGCCTTGGAGAGTGTGTCATGATAAAACATGCAAGACGAATTCAAGGGGTTTCAAGGTTGATTAAGCTTATTGCTTTGAGAAACAATAAAAATATGATAGTGTTAAGCCCCATCCACTCTAGCAGAAAAATGCGTGCGGCTAAAAGCAGCTGCGGCAGTCACGTGACAGCATGGAAATCTCGCTTCTTCTCTTTTACTCTGCGTGTAGGTATCAGATGTCGCATGCTTTTTCTTTCGTCTGCCGACAGATCTGCGCTGTACTTACATTCTTCGTCCTTCAATTTTAACGTGAGTCATGTCTTATGAAGATGACGAGGTCATTGCCACTGATCATAATTGTGTTGGTGTGCTCCCTTCTGTTGCGGCTTCACTGTGTTCAAAAGACAAGGAGAATTTGGTACGGAGTGTTGCTTCCGTGTTCTTGTATTCAGGGTCCGTCTTGTCCTACAGAATCGAATATGGCACACTGTCTCCAAAAACCTTGACAATCGAAACAAGCGCAGACGCCAAACCAAGCCAACCAATACAAGGGAGAGCTGACACGAGCAGATAATAGTGTGAAACGAGTGGTCGGGCGGGTCCGCATGATAGCAGTTTCCGACGGGCACGTCACTGAAGGGGCCGCTCTCATTGGTCTTCGCTTGCAGCTCTCGTGCGATATGCCACAAAAAATCAGTCCAGGACTGATCCTTCCCGCAGCACGAAAAAGCTGCCACGAGACAGCTTCCGCGCCACGCGTTTTTTCCGCTAGTGTGGCTGGGGCATGCACGCGTGAGGAGTAGAGATTTGAAGGCACATATGATATGAAACGGGCAAATTCTTTGACGGGATGTGTGGCGGAAGGCTAACAGACATGCATATCTTGCGTTGTGTGGTCTAATCTGGGTTTATCAATGTTTTTGAAGTGTACAAACATATTACTCGAAAGAAGAAAAAATACGAAATGGAAACATGAAATGTATGCATACATTGAAATGTCCACTTATTGCTTCAAAAGTGCACACTTGCTACAGGTGCCCTTGGCACACTGCAAAAAGGAGGATTGAACAAGGTCACTCAACCTTGTAAGCGCTTGAAGGAGGAGCCTTCTCTGTTCGCAGGGGAGAGCACCTTCTTTGTGGAAGTGAACGAGACTTCGGCGATCTTGCGGCATGCCAGCCAACACTCCCTGGTGTTACTCGACGAACTAGGTAAGTGTCTGGCTGTGTTTAGCCATGGGATGAGCTTTGCTGCATTAAAGCGCCCGGGAAGGAAACCTTTCGGGTGGTTATTTATTTGAATACCTACATTCACCCGTTGCCATTACAGTAGGGGCTAGGGGCATTACGCAGGGATCAATACTGGGGCCTTTATTATTTATTACATATATTAATGATCTAGCCGATATACATAATTCTCCAGATCTGGTAATGTACGCTGACGACACAAATCTTTTCTTTTCTTCCCGCTCATTAACTGCCCTCCAAAGTATGGTTAAAGCTTATTTACTGAAGCTTCGTGATTGGTTATACGCAAATAAGCTTAGTTTAAATATAAATAAAACAAATTACATTCTCTTCAAGCCGATCAATACCGTGGAACGTTATTCTATACAGATTTATTATGATAACACAAAAATTAGCCAGGTTTCTTCTCAAAAATTTCTCGGCGTGTGGTTTAATGAAAATCTTTCTTGGTCTGTACATATCTCAAAACTTGCTTCCGAACTGAGTAAAATTGTTGGTCTGCTTTTTAGGATTTCTAAACTCTTGCCTGTTTGGTTAAAGGTGTCAATGTATAACGCACTGTTCTTTTCAAAACTATCATATTGTAATCTTGTATGGAGTACGACTACGTCTTCAAACTACCATAAACTACTGCTGCTACAAAAAAGACCTTTGCGGGCTGTTGAGGGCTATTATGGTCCACCACAAAATTTACGTACACAACCCTTGTTTGTTAAACATCGCATACTACAAGCTGACCAAGTCTATTATCTACGGCTGTTGCAAAACATTCATCGAAACCGCTTGTACTCTGTAACTGACAGGATCATAAATTACAACTTTCGTAAGGTAAAATTACAAGTTCCACGAACATGCACGAATTATGGTAGACAAAAGCTAAATTTTCAAGTACCCACAGCCCTCAACAAGTTTTCCTTTACTGATGATTTCTTTTTATCTGAAAATGTGTTTAAGAAAAACACGAAACGACGTTTGATTGAAGGCCAAATTGAAATCTAAAAAAAAAAATGTAATCCACCGTTTTCTTATATGTACTTTTTTTTTCTATCTATCTTTGTTGCGGACAAGTACAGGGTGTCTACCAACCGGTAAAACCGGGAAAACAGGGAATTCTCAGGGATTTTGAATATTCTGGAAAAACTCAGGGAAAACTCAGGGAATTTGTGCCTCTATTAGGGAAAATTACTCTAGGGATGGGCGAATATAGGGTATTGTCGAATATTTCATTGAATAATTCTATGTTCGTTATTCGCTTCGATTCGAATTCATGGATTCAATATTTTCGAATTATTCAGCGGTCCCGAATAGGCAGCCAAAAGCCACGGACGGTCGGTGCAAATCTCGGAGGCTTTGCTTCACGTCATGGCTACCATACATCAACCATAAATCTCGAAGGCTATATGTTCAAACGTATAGCTTCACTGGCTTTACTCAACAATAGAACAATAACAAAACATAGACGTTTCGCCACCTATGCGGGTGGCATCGTCAGTACACAAATGGCGTCCCATGAAAGAGTACATCAACTTATATCTTGCCGTAAACATCCGGCAAAGGACCACGATTACTGTTGCATGCATTTTGATTATGACGGATGAACCATGATTCGATGAATTTCCTTGGGCCCCATCGTTGTTCCCGTGCCAGCGTCGTCACATTATCGAAATCGAACACGTGTCCTTTCGTCAGGCAGTGATCGACTAATTCCGTCTTGGCACGTGTTGAATGTGTGGCTTTGGTGACGTCCCTGACGTGTTCCTTGATGCGAGTATGACGTCGTCGCCCGGTCTCACCGATGTAGCAGGCATCACAGTCCGTGCAGTTAACTTTGTACACAACTCCGCTTTGTTCGTCGGAGGGGGTGCGGTCCTTTGGTTTTGGGAACACGTTAGCCAATGTGCGCATGGGTTTAAACACAGTCCTAACGCCCAGAGGTCGCAAGGCCCTACGCACAGCTTCTGACACGCCGCAGACATACGGGATGCACACAACAGATTTTTCCTTATTAGCCCTGCTCTCGCGAGGTCTTTGCATGCGGCGCCGCGTGTCATCGACAAACCGCTGAGGGTAGCTCCGTTTATTCAGGACAGTGGCAACATTAGCTTCTTCATGCTTCCTCAGGGTCTGTGTCGACGACAGCGCGTCGAAACGTGACAGAAGTGTACGGGCAACAGCATATTTGTGCTCCGCAGGGTGGTGCGAGTCAAAACTCAGCACATTGCCACTGTCGCAAGGTTTGCGGTATACGGATGTCGCCAATGAACCGCCCTCGTTCCGACGCACCAGCACATCTAGAAACGCCAAAGTGTCACCATCTTCCATTTCACACGTGAATTGAATGGCAGGATGAACACTATTGAGTGCATCATGCATAGCCTGCAGATTGTGCTTTTCTACAATGACGAAAGTGTCATCTACATAACGGCAGTACATTTTCACAGGGAAGGGCAAGGTGGACAGGCATATAGTTTCCACGTGTTCCATCAAAAGATCTGCCACGATTACCGACACAGGGCTGCCCATCGGGACACCTTCTATTTGGTGGTAGACAGTTCCGCCAAAAGTGAAATATGTTTGCTTTAAGCAAAACCTCAGTAAAATCATGATATCATCTACAGTCAGCGAAGTTCGACTTATCAAAGTACAATCATCTTGTAGGCGTTTCTCGATTACATCGGTAGCCAGTTTTATCGGCACATTGGTGAATAAAGACGTGACATCAAAAGACGCCATAACATCCGCGTCACCCAGTTGCTGCTGACGTATCGCGGTGACAAATTCTTTGGAATTCTTAACCGTGAACGTATTATCCTCCGCAAGAGGATTTAAGATTTCAACTAAGAACTTTGACAAGTTGTATGTTGGAGATCCAACAAAAGATACAATAGGTCTCAGGGGGCAGCCATCTTTGTGAACTTTTGGCAGTCCGTACGCTCTCGGCGTTGCCCCGTCAGACGAGAAGAGACGGCGGTATAAGGACTGGTCCACCATTCCTTTTGTTTTTAGCCTACGCAAGTAGTCCACTAATTGTCTTTCAGTACTTAAAGTAGGATCGTGCTGCATCTTTTCAAAGTGCAAAGGATCATCCAAAATTTCTTGCATTTTTCCTTCATAGTCCTTTCGGTCCATGACAACAATGCCTTTACCCTTATCGGCTTCCAGGACCACGACAGAAGGGTCGGACCTCAGATCCTCAAGTGCAGCCCGTTCACTACTAGTAAGATTCGAACGAGGCGTTCTGGAATTAGCCAATATGTTCACAATGCGGCTACGAGCAAGGGCTACAGCCGCAGTATCTTTCATGTGACGGAAGCATTCCTCCGTTTCTACAATAATGTCACGTTTTGGAATCACCCGCGGTGCTACAGCAAAGTTCATCCCTCTTGAAAGAACACTCACATGGTCCAGGGACAGCTGTTTCCGAGACAGGTTTTGTATGCTGGTGGCCTCAGTGTGTCGTTGCGGAAGACTGGGTAGCAAAACGGACAGTTTCTTGTCATGGGCATGCGTGCATTTCTCTCGTTCAAGAGTTTCCGCCCTTGCTCTTGCTTCGAGAACCTCACTGAAGTCGGCAGCGCGTAGTTTCATGCGGAGATATGCCTCGGATGCATAAACTTTACGTCTTGCCTGGATGATTAGCTGCTTGTTCTCCTGAATTCGGGCCTTTAAGGAACCCCTGCTGAAGTCTCTTGCGAGCTTGCGTCCGTAGGGTGTGTCGACCAGTGGCCGGCAGTGCAGGCTTTTGGGAACCACGTTGTTATTGAGGCACTTGTAGTTGAAACGTAGGTGGCAGTCCTGACGGACAATTTTCGTCGCGTAGCCGATGTATTCCCTCAAGGGGCCAAGTAGAGCACATCCGTAACGATATCGGATACGTGAAAAAATGTTCCAGAAGCCAGGGGAATTCATATTCAAACGTATAGCTTCACTGGCTTTACTCAACAATAGAACAATAACAAAACATAGACGTTTCGCCACCTATGCGGGTGGCATCGTCAGTACACAAATGGCGTCCCATGAAAGAGTACATCAACTTATATCTTGCCGTAAACATCCGGCAAAGGACCACGATTACTGTTGCATGCATTTTGATTATGACGGATGAACCATGATTCGATGAATTTCCTTGGGCCCCATCGTTGTTCCCGTGCCAGCGTCGTCACATTATCGAAATCGAACACGTGTCCTTTCGTCAGGCAGTGATCGACTAATTCCGTCTTGGCACGTGTTGAATGTGTGGCTTTGGTGACGTCCCTGACGTGTTCCTTGATGCGAGTATGACGTCGTCGCCCGGTCTCACCGATGTAGCAGGCATCACAGTCCGTGCAGTTAACTTTGTACACAACTCCGCTTTGTTCGTCGGAGGGGGTGCGGTCATTTGGTTTTGGGAACACGTTAACCAATGTGCGCATGGGTTTAAACACAGTCCTAACGCCCAGAGGTCGCAAGGCCCTACGCACAGCTTCTGACACGCCGCAGACATACGGGATGCACACAACAGATTTTTCCTTATTAGCCCTGCTCTCGCGAGGTCTTTGCATGCGGCGCCGCGTGTCATCGACAAACCGCTGAGGGTAGCTCCGTTTATTCAGGACAGGGGCAAAATTAGCTTCTTCATGCTTCCTCAGGGTCTGTGTCGACGACAGCGCGTCGCAACGTGACAGAAGTGTACGGGCAACAGCATATTTGTGCTCCGCAGGGTGGTGCGAGTCAAAACTCAGCACATTGCCACTGTCGCAAGGTTTGCGGTATACGGATGTCGCCAATGAACCGCCCTCGTTCCGACGCACCAGCACATCTAGAAACGCCAAAGTGTCACCATCTTCCATTTCACACGTGAATTGAATGGCAGGATGAACACTATTGAGTGCATCATGCATAGCCTGCAGATTGTGCTTTTCTACAATGACGAAAGTGTCATCTACATAACGGCAGTACATTTTCACAGGGCATATAGTTATTAACTATATGCCTGTCCACCTTGCCCTTCCCTGTGAAAATGTACTGCCGTTATGTAGATGACACTTTCGTCATTGTAGAAAAGCACAATCTGCAGGCTATGCATGATGCACTCAATAGTGTTCATCCTGCCATTCAATTCACGTGTGAAATGGAAGATGGTGACACTTTGGCGTTTCTAGATGTGCTGGTGCGTCGGAACGAGGGCGGTTCATTGGCGACATCCGTATACCGCAAACCTTGCGACAGTGGCAATGTGCTGAGTTTTGACTCGCACCACCCTGCGGAGCACAAATATGCTGTTGCCCGTACACTTCTGTCACGTTGCGACGCGCTGTCGTCGACACAGACCCTGAGGAAGCATGAAGAAGCTAATTTTGCCACTGTCCTGAATAAACGGAGCTACCCTCAGCGGTTTGTCGATGACACGCGGCGCCGCATGCAAAGACCTCGCGAGAGCAGGGCTAATAAGGAAAAATCTGTTGTGTGCATCCCGTATGTCTGCGGCGTGTCAGAAGCTGTGCGTAGGGCCTTGCGACCTCTGGGCGTTAGGACTGTGTTTAAACCCATGCGCACATTGGCTAACGTGTTCCCAAAACCAAAGGACCGCACCCCCTCCGACGAACAAAGCGGAGTTGTGTACAAAGTTAACTGCACGGACTGTGATGCCTGCTACATCGGTGAGACCGGGCGACGACGTCATACTCGCATCAAGGAACACGTCAGGGACGTCACCAAAGCCACACATTCAACACGTGCCAAGACGGAATTAGTCGATAATGTGACGACGCTGGCACGGGAACAACGATGGGGCCCAAGGAAATTCATCGAATCATGGTTCATCCGTCATAATCAAAATGCATGCAACAGTAATCGTGGTCCTTTGCCGGATGTTTACGGCAAGATATAAGTTGATGTACTCTTTCATGGGACGCCATTTGTGTACTGACGATGCCACCCGCATAGGTGGCGAAACGTCTATGTTTTGTTATTGTTCTATTGTTGAGTAAAGCCAGTGAAGCTATACGTTTGAATATGAATTCCCCTGGCTTCTGGAACATTTTTTCAAGGCTATATGTTTTTGCATTAAAGAGCCTGAAATGTGCGACGCAGAAGAGCAGAAACGGCGCTAGCGCACAACCGAAACGAAGCGGCGGAGTCCGCATGGCCATAGTCAGCAGCGGAAATCGTGCGTGAATGACAGCAACGACGCAACGCTTCGTGCCTATTTGTGCCTTTATTGCGTTTACCGCCGCGCATAACAACGCGTTGGCCGCGGGATTTCATAGTCGCCACCCATCATCGCGTCGATAGCTGCCGCGGTTTCTTTCGCAGCGGTTTCGTTTAGTTTCGTGTTGACTCAATGCGCACGTCGGCCGCGTGCCTAAAGAGCTGCCTAGTGGCCAGTGGCGCAACGACGGGGGGGGGGGGGGGGATTCGGGGGTTGCAACCCCCCCCCCTCTGAGGCCGACTTAACCCCCCCTTTTGTTTAACCCCTTTTCTTTCCTTACGCATTTGAGTGCTGCAACTAAGATGTAAGACGCGCAATCGTCTGCACACTTGCAAAAAGCGCATTTTTTTGACAAATAATTACCCGTGAAGAAATCGAAATTAGTGCTGTTTAGATGGTATTGACAAGCTGTCAACCCCCCCCCCCCCCCTGGCAGAGATACTGGGTGCGCTACTGCTAGTGGCCATCCATGATCGCATAGATAGCGACCGCGATTTCGTCTGAAGTTGTTGCAGGGAACGGTAGTTTCGTTCTGACTCGGTGCATGCGTCGGCCGGGTATGGTCACACTAGCGGCAAGTTTCCGCGCGTCAGCGCCTTGCCGCGAAGTCCACCGTGGCTATCGCGTCTCGCCGCGCGGCAGCGCGATATGATCTCGCGCGCTCTGGGAACGCGGAATCACCGTGAGCGAAAAGGGTGCGATCATACAGCGTCCAGAAATCCCTCGATAGAACCGCGAGAGACGACAATCGTCGATTGATAACCCGGCGCGGAGCGGCGGAGGTCCGGTTGCCATTGGCTCCGTGACGTCACCCTCGTCGCTCTCGGCACCCTCGGCAAGCCGTAAAAGCCCCCGATTCCTGCCGCTTTTGCCGCGCGCGTCATGATGCGTTGCCGCTCGCGGCATGACGCGGGCGTTTTTGCCGCTATCGTGGGCAAAGTCGCCGTTCATAATCGTGTCGATAGCGACCGCGGTTGCGACAAGCAGTTGTTTCGGTTTGACTCGGGGCAAAGCTGTCGAGGATGAAGTGCACCGGCTACATCACAATGGACGTGCGATACGTTGGCTGTGAGCTTACTGGCGAAAAAATTATCGGGATGTGCGCGCGGTAGTGCAAAGCGTGTCGGAAATGATGGCGCGCGCCGCAGACGTGCTGCGAAGGAAGTCGCGAGGCCTCAATCGCCGCTGCGAGAGCTAATCAGTCACGAGATGACGAGAATTGCAGCTTCCGCACTGCTTTTGTGCTAAATAGCGAAAGGATTTGCTCATACATTATACTAATAAAATCGTGCTGACGTAGTAAGCATTTGCTTATTGTTTTCGGCATACCCTGATAATTCGGACATTTTTTTTTTCAATCCCGTGAAATTCGAATTAACTAGGTTTTACTGTAATATGTAATATATACTGTTCAAACTATTCGATTCGAAATTATTTGACCAAATCAATACTCGCTTCGAACTCAAATCCACTAATCGCCCGTCCCTAAATTAGCTGTAATTTAATTGAAAGGGAACGAAAGCTGTGGTAATGGAGGGAGGGAGGGGAGGTGACGTTTAGCTGCGCCCCCAAATGCGTATTTATATAAAAATGTGGTGAGGCGAGAAGGTGGTAAAGACTTCGGACGCTGCTCGACAAGTGTCCCGTTCGGATCTCGTCGAAAACTTCGGAGCCGCCCCCAGAGGCACAGGCAACAGTCACCAGCGCCGTGCGCGTTCGGTGCGAACGCGGGCAAAACGCCGACGGCGTCGACAACAGTTCGGCGCATTGCTGGTGCTGCTGCATGTCTAAGTTTATACAGCTGATCAATAAAACTACTATCCTTACTCCGTAAAGCTCTCTACTAATTTGCTATCGCAATTGATGCTTCGCATTTTTTTAACATGCTTACTAAAGAGTGACAGCATCAGGCAACATGGTGTCAGCCCATCTTGATGTAAAAGAAAGTTCCGTTTCACTCAGGGAATTTAGCAAAATCACTCAGGGAAAACCTGGAAAACTCAGGGAATCTGAAAATGTCAACTTGGTAGACACCCTGAAGTAGTACAGTCGCATATTTCTTGTCTTAATTCACCAGTCATGTATGCATTGTGTTTGTACGTGTATGACTTTGTATGCTTGAGTATTACCTTGCACATGATTGTCTTTTTCCCTAATTAAGTTTCACTGTGCGCATTGTAGCATTGTTTTTGACATATTTGTGGCACCTTATATGTACATTTTCTTTTTTTCTTTTTTTACTGCCAACTGTATGGGTACCGGGGCCTCGTCAGGCCTTACCGCCTTTTGTCCCGGTCCCCTCTTTTCTTTGAAAAGAAGAATAAACTTCACTTCACGTTGCAATTGGGCATAGAGTGTGCCAGCAGCATGGAAAATAAGACTTTGGGTTTTATATCTGCTTTAAAGTTCATAATTCTTCAGATGTACATCTCATGTCATCTCATTGCTGCCCATGCCTTGGCTGTCAGCTCGCATCTTGCACATGGAACGGTAGTTGTGCACCTGCCGAGGCAGCCATTTTTGTTAAGAAATTCCATCTTGTATTAGTCCTCGAAGCACCTGTGAAACTGATGTACATAAACTAAGGGCATCTTCAAGCACACCGCAGAGCTGTGAGCTGGAAAGCACATCTGTACACGAAGACATCGATATAAAGTAGCAATACTGATAGCAACACACCAAACATTTATTAGTTGCACATGAAGCCCACTTTTGCAGAACTGCCATTGACTGCTGCTGCTTGCTTCCTTATGCAGTGTAGACCACTTATAACGTAAGTCGCCGGAGTCGCGATTATCTGCACTATAAGCAGTACCGCACTATAACCAAAACAACAATTTTCAAGCCCTGCACATATGCAAAACATTTAGACCAAGAATGTAGACACGCTTGTACTATCGCGCGCACATCGCGATGTAACCGGTGCTCTTCAAGCTCGACAGCTTTGCACCGAGTCAAAACGAAACAACTGTTTGCCACAACCGCTGCGGAAAATACCGTGTCTGCTATTGACGCGATTATGAACGGCGACTTTCGGTGCTTAAGGCACGCGCCCGGCGCACGCACCGAGTCTGGACGAATTAACTACCATTGTCTGCAACACCTGCAGTGGAAACCGCGGTCGCTATCTATGCGATCATCGATGGCGACTACGCAGTTCTTTAGGCACGCGGCCAACACGCGTACCAAGTAAAAACGAAACTACTGTTCGCCGCAACCGCTGCGGAGAAAACCGCGGCTGCTATCAACGCGATCATGGATGACGACTACGCATTTACGAAAGCCCGTGGCCAACACGGTGTTATGCGCTGCGGTACACACAAGAATACAGGCTTTAAAGACACAAATAGGCTCGAAGCATTCCGGCGTTGCTGTCATTCACGTACGATTTCAACTGATGGCTGTGGCGATGCAGACTCCGCCGCTTCGTTTCAGTTGGACGCTAGCGCCTTTCTTGCTCTTGTGCGTCGCACATTTGCGGCGCTCCTCACTCACTGAGCTCCGAAAGTAGTCCGAATTAACCGATGTGTGGCCGAATAAGTCCGAGTTAACGAGAGTTTAATTGCATTGAATAATGCATACGCCGGCCGGGAGCACGCACCTTGTTGAGAAGTGTGCTCGCTGCCGCCCTCGTCGGCGAGATTTTCCCGCGGAAGCTGCATTATAACCGGTATTTCGTCTCACGCGGCTGCACTGTAAGCGGTATGCGTATACATGGTGTTCTGTGGGAGGGTAAACGGGAGTCGGAAAAGGCCGCATTGTAGCCAGTTCTGCCATATAAACGGTTACGTTATAAGTGATCTATACTGTATTATAAATACGTGTTAGAAGGAAACTGCACAGCGAATCTTTTATGATGATTCTTATTAGTATGGTGAGTTGTTTTAGTCAAATATAGCTATGTTATTAATGCGTAAAAGGAAGAGTTAGGTGCGCATTTTGCATGAAAATGTTTGCTAATACTTTCACCGTTCTCTGAAACAGGCACCCAGAAAACGCATTGCTCATGGCTGTTAACACGACAGCGCGTCACGTATAGTATGTATATACTTCACGAATACCATAACAGCAATCACCTGAAAGAGTAGTTTCGTGGTTAAGATCGAGAGCCTATCAATTGCACGCGAGAAAATGTTTCATAGTAACCCTTAGTTGCCTTTATCGACATCATGACACAGCCATTACGCAACTAAATCTACCGACTGTGGTTATAGCGAGGCACGCATTATTCGCTAAACCCATCAGTTCACTACAACTTCGAATTGAAACCATGAAGCAGTCTTTAAGCGCCAATTGCAATGGCTAAGGTATACTCGAGGCTATACAGCGCAGCTTAGGCTGCGCTGAACAAGGAAATTCAAACGCCTTCTGCCTCACCATGTCTCGATCTTGCGTTGTCTAACTACACAAACTGAGAACTATTCGCTTTGTGAGTACATAAAAGAGAACCTCACATACCCGCCTCGTAGAGAAGATAGATACCACAAGCCTCAAATGAATTCACTTGATTTTTGGCCTCCACAGGGGAATAATGATATCTTCAATAAGCCTTATACTGCTAATGAATGATGCTTCGGCTTCTTTCTAGCTACAGCCATACAGTCCAAAAGGCATATTTCACTAAATATTTGGGCCGAGCATCCTGTGTCAGTTCGCCAAACAAGATTCGTGATGTCTGTTCCTCAAGAAACAAGCAGCAGTAAATTGCACAAGTGAGTTGAACATGTAGCACGGAACAGTCAGTAAATATTGGTACATTCTTTTTCATATTCTGCAAATAGCTGTAACCCTCAATTAGCTTTACTTCAAATTACTGCCACTTGAAATTAACCGGTGAAGAACAGCCTAATTTTGAGAAGCAATTAAAGGAACAAGTGGTGCTAGCTGAATCTAAACTGCACTGTCAGGTCCTCGTATTACTGCCGAGCGTTTCTGTGAAGAAATGAAAAATTAGATATTGCTACACGCGTGTGGTATTTGGTTGTTTGAACGAGGCGCGCGGGCGCCTAGACGCAGAAGACGAACTGCTGTGGGCTCTCGAGCTATCGGCTGATCTGGCCAGCGCTGCAGCTATCATTTGTAAATATACTTGTAAATAGTCTCCTGTACTTAATCCTTCGTTCGCGTAACATTTTGGTGGAGCGTGCCGTTCCCCGTCCTCGCCACGGAGCTCCGCAGCGGCCGCACCGTCCAGCTTTCCGCCATGGCTCCCGGTGACACCTCGTCTGCTGCTGCTACTGCACCTCCAACCACAACGTACGTCACGGTGGCCACTCCCCGCGATCCTGGCATATTCTCCGGCCAAGATAATGTCGACGTTGATGACTGGCTCCGCATGTATGAGCTTGTTAGCCGCAACAACCACTGGGACCCTACCATATTGCTAGCTAATGTCCTCTTCTACTTGGGCGGAACACCATGGGGGAGCTACTCGTCATAAGCAAACACGTTTTAATGGGTTAAAATCAAGATAAACGTAGCAGTCATAAGTAGCAGACATATTGACATGCTCGTTGCACCACTGCAGGTATGGTATCCTAACTGGATTATTATGTGCTGTGTTTATGCATTTATGCTTTTATAAGTCATGTGCTATATATGCTTTATTAGTCCCTCAAACTGCAAAGTTGATATCCGCGCATGAAAAACACGCAATGGGCTTGTCTGAGCTCCTTCGACTGGCACTGCAGCGTTGCCCTTGAGAAATAGCCGTTGACAAATAAATTGTCGTCTAGGATATGAGCTCTTTGAATAAGTTTGCGCGCATGAAGACGTAAAATGTATTTGAGATGACCGTCATAAGCATACAAGCACAGGGAACAACAGCGAACAAACGGAACCACTGCAGAAGGCGCCCCGACAGCGCAGACGGCAGCAGACGGCAGGCACGAGTTCGAGCCCTGACTTCGCGAGCGGCGCTCGCAGTGCCCCTGTAGGTCGTTCTCAGGGCTAATGTCGAGGTTTAAACTTGGTTGTAGCTAGGCCTATACTCGTGTACGTCATCTGTGCTAGTACTGGAAACAGTCACACCAGCTGTGGCGGCAGCAATAGCGCGGCGGTGACGTGATGGCGCGGTGCACCTTTCCTGTACTACCGCAGCCTTTCCAGTACTAGCACAGGTGACGTACACAAGTATAGGCCTAGCTACAACCAAGTTTAAACCTCAACATAGCCAAGTTCAACCTAGCTACAGTGTAGACCGCTTATAACGTAAGTCGCGGGAGTCGCGAATATCTGCACTATAAGCGGTACCGCACTATAACCAAAGCAACAATTTTCAAGGCCCGCACATATGCAAAACATGTGCACCGAGCCGCCACGCGTATGCGACAGTCGAGGAATGCGGCTAGAACGTTTGCATTCAATTTACAGTCGAATCTCGTTAATTCGAACCAAATCACGCGGCGGCACCTCCGACCGACATTGCTCTGGCACCGCCATAGAGTAAAAGCTTAGGGGAGACCCCTCAATGTCGCGCGCGAACGAAACAAAAAAAAGAAAAAAACGCAGCGGAAATTTCACCCTCTCTCAAATGCCAAAGTCGCCGATTCTGCGTTGCGCCAGAACATGCGTGTACGTGCTGTCTCAGCCACGCTACGGTGGCCAGGTGTGTGAACCCTTCTTTCTCCTTTATGCTTCCTCTACTTTCTAGTCACATGTTGACCTTGCACGCTGCGGCTGCGGTGCAGAGGGAAGCAGCAGCGCTGTCCCAGGCCGGCCAACAAAACTGCCCACGCCGGCAAATGCCCGCTTCTCGATAACGGCAGAAAACGAAACTTCGGGGAGCTGGCGCCGGGCCAGCTGGAGCGGCGACACCTGCACGGCGGCGGTTGCGCACGGTGACAGTCGAAAGTGAGGGAGCTACGAGGGAGGGCGAGGGGAGCCACCGAAGCGGCAGAGTTGCCGAGGTGAAATCTGCTTCCCTGCCGCCCTCCTCCCTCACCTTCCACGGTCTCCGCGTGCGCCCTTCGCCGTGCTGTGCCAGCGCCGCCCGCTCCCTGAAGTTTCGTTTACTGCCGTTATCGTGAAGTGAGCATTGGATGGCGTTGGCAGTTTCGTGGCCTTCGCTCGCTATGCGCGCCGTGATATTTAACGACTTGGACTCAGGATTCTGGTTTCAGTCTCACTGGCTGTTCCTTCGCACCACGTGCCCTTCTCCTCCACTTCGTCTCTCTTTCTTCCTCGAGCACTCCTTGGGGCGTCTGTTTGAGGGAAGCATTCGCCGTCTCCGCTGACTTCCGTACTCCCAGGCAGCCGCACTGTAACTGGTATTTCGTTTCCCGCAACTGCACTATAAGCGATACGTGTATACATGGACTGCTATGGGAAAATTAACGGGAGTCTGAAGACCGCACTATATCCGGTCCTGCACTATAAGCGGTTATGTTATAAGGGGTCTATACTCAACCAAGAGACACAAGACGGCCAGCTTCGTTGTGTCTTGAGCTTTGCGTGACCTAGAGCAAGCTTTCGCCTTTTTTTTTATGTTTATTTATATATGCTATTTTTGTTTACAATGCTGCTGCTCTCGATCGAGAGCATAACAGGTAATAGTATCAGGGAAAAAATATGTATATACAGTGGAATCTCGTTGATACGATCTTCGCAGGAACCGGAAAATAAAGCGCATCGTCCAAAATATTGCTACGAGAGACACATTCTGCCAGGGGCAGATGACAAAGAAGACGGTTCTGTCGGGTGCTGGTGGCTGTCCACCATCTTGGCTACTGTGTCTGTGTAGTGTAAATACAGTGTAAATAGTCCCGCCTTGTGTCGTTTTACGTAACATCTTTTTGGTGGACGTGCTGGCTAGTTCCCTGTTTCGATCACGGAGCTCCACAACGGCCGCCTCATCACGCTTCCGACCATGTCAGTCGGTGCAGGCTCAACGTCTTCACCCGCTGCCCCTGCCGTGGCTCCCACCTACATCGTTCTGCCTCCTGCTCATGATCCTGGCGTATTTTCCGGCCAGGATGGGGTTGACGTCAACAAAGGGCTCAACCTTTATGAACGGATCAGCGCCAGCTACAGGTGGGACCCGACCCTTATGCTCGCCAACTTGCTTTTTTATCTCGATGGCCCACCACGGTTGTGGTTCGAGATGCACGAGGCGGACATTACAAGCTGGGACTCTTTCAAAGAGAAGATACGCAACCTTTTCGGTGACAGCACTGGCCGGCAGCATGCTGCGCGAAATGAACTTGCGACTCGTGCGCAGACATCCTCCGAGTCATACGTCTCTTACATCCAGGACGTTATCGCTCTTTGCCGCCAGGTTGACGAGCACATGCCCGAGTCCGAGAGGGTTTCGCATGTGCTCAAAGGTATCGCCGACGATGCCTTTAACCTGCTCGTGTATACCAACGTTGATACCGTCGACGCAATCATGAAAGAGTGTCGGCACTTTGAACATGCCAAGAGCCCGCCGTATAACCCAGAGGTTCACCCGGCTGCCCAATACGGCTGCAAATTCATTGTGTGATGCCGTTCGCCTGCCGCCCACCTGTGACCACGTTACGCGTATTGTTCGTCGCAAGATTGAAGCTGCCTGTCCTGCACCTATTCCACCACCCGTGTTTACATCCCACGCCAGTGACCCAACGCAGCCATCAGTGTCCCTCATTCAAGCTGTAGTAAGGCAGGAGTTTGCCAATCTCAGCCTTCCATCGGCGTGCCCACTGACTCGTCCTGACGCTCAGCCTTATTCACGGAGCAAGAAACCTTTAGGAGTGGAAACTCCGCCAGTTGCGGTGACCAGATAATGTCACAAGCCCGCGGAGCCACTATCATGCTGGCGGCTGAGAAAGAAATTACCGCGGTCTTGGTTGCCAAGGCAACCGGTCACATGTGTTTCTCTCGTTCGCGGCCGCGCGCGTTGCTCCCGTTCGGCCGCGCGCCTCACAACTTCTACTGAGGGCACTCACGCATCCCACCTGCATCCCATCTTAGGCTAGCAATTTCCGAACAAGGGTACACTGCACGTATCAGCGCTGTTAGTATTACGGCCGTCGAACAGACACCGACAAGAACAGTTACTGTTTGACTTAAAGGCCCACAAAAACAACGCTACGGCGTGCACGCTGAAGCGAACGCCGAACGCCTGTGTCGTCTACTTTGAGCGCGGGAGACACGGGCGCCGCCGAAGAGAACGCGCCCGAGCGGCACCACCGATCCGCCGGGCTGCTTGCATGACGTGCCGCAAGGCGCCGCCACTGCATGCGCCCCCGTCGGCGCATAATAATGTGACGTTATCTGGTCGCACGCGAGCGCCCGCGCTGACGGGAGTTTCTACTCCTAAATAATCTTCCTCCGTGGCCTTATTCCTCTGGACCTGCTCGAAGATCCTACACCTCTCCTGTCTCCTTCCGCAACTCTGCGGAATGGAGAACGCCCGACGATCAGCCCATCTGCTTCTCCTGTCATCAGGCTGGGCACATTGCTCGTTATTGCCGTCGCCGTTGGAACTACGCATCTCGCCAGACCTCCATGCACTCTACTCCTTTTAGACGTTCAGCCGCTGGTTCCCCTACTTACTACTCGTCATCCTCCCATGAGCCTCTTCCTTCTGACGCCACTGCTCCTGTTCGCCGCTTCTCCCGCTCCCCGTCGCCGCAACACCGCCAATCCCGCTCTCCGCAGCCTCACCGCTTTTCCTCGCCGTCCTTCTCTGGACGCTCGCCGCCGGAAAACTAGATAGTGCAGCATATGGAGGTGAAGCTGCAATGCCGTCATCCCCTGCAAATCCTCTGCTGACTCTCCCCACTCACCATAACCTTCTAGAAGTCAACAATGTTCCTGTGACCGCTCTCATCGACACTGCTGCACACTTGTCTATTATGAGCGCCCCTTTACGCCGCCGCCTGAAGAAGATTATGATGCCGTCTACGACACAGACAATACGTGTTGTCGATGGTGGTGCTGTTCAAGTGATCGGAATGTGCACCGCCCGTGTTAGCATTGCCGGTCGTCACACTGTCCTACTTTTTGCCGTCCTTGCTCACTGCCCCCTTGGCCTTGACTTTCTTTCGGCACACTCGGCCTTAATTGATTGTTCTTCTGAAACACTCTGTCTCGATCTTCCTCTTGTATCAGATGCCTGCGAAATGCCCGTCAGCCGCTTAAGCCCCACCGCTTTTGTTCGCCTACCGCCTCGAGCCGTCACGTACGTGTGTTTGTCATCGACCCCACCCGTTCCTGACGGTGACTATATTGTCACTCCGATTACTGAAGTACGCCTGACGCGCAATGTTACTGTGCCACATACCATCGCCACATTAGCTGATAACTGTGTGTTCCTCCCGCTACTAAACTTTGGTCTGACCCCCCAAGTGTTGCTTCACAAGATGTCGCTTGCCCACCTCACTGCTATAACAGACCATGACGTCAAGGTTGTCGCCATAACTGCTCCTGAAGAAGCTGAAGTTTCCCGGTCACCAATTTCTGACGACAGCATTTTTCGCAAAATGATTGCATCAGACCTTTCGCCTGACCAGGCCGACGCTCTCTGCCGGGTTTTGGCCTCATACATCGACATTTTCGACATTCGTGATCGACCCCTGAGTCAGACTAAGATTGTCACCCACCGAATCAACACTGGTGACTCTTTGCCCGTTCACCGTCGACCTTACCGTGTGTCCGCATCAGAGCGCGATGTTATTCAAAAAGAAGTGGCGAAAATGCTTGCGAAGGACATCATTGAACCATCGTCTAGTCCTTGGGCCTCCCCCGTCATATTAGTAAAGAAGAAAGACGGCTCCTAGCGTTTCTGCATTGATTATCGGCACCTCAACAAAATCACCAAGAAGGACGTGTGCCCTCTTCCACGTATCGACGACGCCCTCGACTGCCTCCATGGCGCCACCTACTTTTCATCCCTGGACTTTCGATCTGGCTACTGGCAAATCGCTGTAGACGACCTGGATCGCGAGAAGACCGCCTTCGTGACCCCTGACGGCCTTTACCAATTCAAGGTCATGCCTTTAGGTCTCTGCAACGCACCAGCCACCTTTGAGAGAATGATGGACAGACTGCTTCAAGGATTTAAATAGTCGACGTGTTTATGTTACCTACACGACGTGATAATTTTCTCTCCCACTTTCGCAACACACCTTGAGCGGCTTTCCACAATTCTAGCAATTTTCCGACGAGCTGGCTTCCAGTTCAATTCCTCGAAGTGCCACTTCGCTCTTCGTCAAATTACTGTGCTGGGCCACCTCGTTGATGCTTCCGGTGTCCGACCAGACCCAGCGAAGGTACACACTGTCACGAATTTCCCCATTCCACGGTTTGTCCATGACGTTTGTAGTTTCGTGGGGCTGTGCTCCTACTTTCGCCGTTTCATGAAAAACGTTGCGGCACTCGCACGTCCACTCACTGACCTTCTCAAGCAAGACGTCCCGTTTTGCTGGGGTCCTCTACAAGCTAACGCCTTCTCTGAGCTCATCGCCGCCCTAACGACTCCACCTATTCTTGCCCATTTTGACCCAGCTGCTCCCACAGAAGTGTGCACAGACGCTAGTGGTCACGGCATCAGTGCAGTTTTAGCCCAAAACCAACGCGGCATTTATCGTGTTATTGCGTACGCAAGTCGTCTCCTTTCGAAATCTTAACGCAATTACTCGATTACAGAACGGGAATGTCTTGCCCTTGTCTTGGCGGTTTCGAAATTCCGTCCTTACTTGTATGGCCGCCCTTTTCGTGTTGTCACAGATCATCACGCTCTCTGTTGGCTTTCCTCACTGAAGGACCCTACTGGACGACTTGGTCGTTGGGCGCTGCACCTTCAGGAATACTCTTACTCAGTTACCTACAAGTCTGGCCGCCTCCATCTGGACGCGGACTGCTTGTCCCGCTACCCTGTTGACCAACCAGACGGATCGGAAATCGAACCTAGCCCCTGCATTATGTCCATGTCTCAGTTTCTCCAGATTGGTGACGAACAACACCGTGATGCTTCTTTGCGATCACTCATTGACCGGCTGGAATTGGCACCTAACGACGCCTCACTGCGCATGTTCGTCCTCGTGAATGGCACACTTTACCGTCGTAACGTCCAGTCCGATGGCCTTGAGCTGCTTCTCGTTGTGCCTAAACATCTGTGTTCAACGGTAACCTCCTGCGATAAATGCCAATGTCTGAAACGTCCTGCTGCACCCCCTGCTGGTCTACTTCAACCACTCTCCATCCCGACCGAACCATTCTTCCGTGTTGCTTTAGACCTTCTCGGTCCTTTTCCTGAGTCAAGATCCGGCAACAAGTGGGTCGCCGTTGCTATCAATTATGCGACCAGGTATGCAATCACTCAAGCGCTACCCACCAGCACTGCTACTGACGTTGCCGATTTTTTGCTCCACGATTTTATTCTACACCATGGCGCCCCTATCCACTTGCTCACAGATCGAGGCCGTGCATTTTTATCCCGAGTAATCGACAATCTTTTGCGCTCCTCCTCAACGCAGCACAAGTTGACCACCGCCTACCATCCTCAAACAAATGGCCTCACCGAGCGCCTAAATCGCACCCTCATGACATGCTCTCAATATATGTTTCCTCCGACCACCGTGACTGGGACCTGGCGCTGCCTTACGTAACCTTCGCCTACAATTCATCGCGTCACGATACCGCCGGTTATTCACCCTTTTATATGCTCTTTGGCCGTGAACCGACGTTACCAATGGACACCCTACTTCTGGCTGCTGCCGCACCGCCTAGCAAATATGCACGTGATGCCATCGCTCAAGCCGATGATGCGCGTCAAATCGTCCGCTCTAGGCTGTCGGCCTCGCAAGCGACCCAAAAGCGCTTCTATAACAGCCGGCATCACGACGTTCGCTTCTCACCCGGTGCCTTAGTTCTTCTGTGGTGTCCATTCCGTCGTGTGGGCCTGTCCGAGAAGTTGTTATCTCAGTACACGGGTCCTTACCGAATCATCCGCCAGGTCACGGACGTCACCTACGAGATTGTTCCCGTCTCTCCGACTTTGCCGCCTGTGATCGCTCCCAGTGACATAGTTCACGTCAGCAGACTGAAAGCATACCACCCTCCTTCTGACGACAATGTTTGAAGTGCGCCGAGACGGCGCTTTTACCGCCGGGGGTAATGGTACGAGAGACACATTCTGCCAGGGGCAGACGACAAAGAAGACGGTTCTGTCGGGTGCTGGTGGCTGTCCACCATCTTGGCTACTGTGTCTGTGTAGTGTAAATACAGTGTAAATAGTCCTGCCTTGTGTCGTTTTACGTAACAATATTATCCAACCAAATTGTATTATCAGGGGAAAAAAATAAACATATTATCCTGAAAAACGTATTGCAGAATCGTATCAACGGTGTTCCACTCTCTGTGTGAAGAAAGAGGCCGGAAGGCAACGCAAACACCATCTTTTTTCATTGTCCTCTCTTTCTACCCATATGTAGAGCATGAGGCGAGTAATATCTTACAGTCTGCTAGCATGCACAATGTCTGCTGAGGTGTGGCACAGTGCCGTTATTCTCATAGTTGACGTAAATACTATAAGGACTCTCCATAATGGTGCTTAGTTCTCCTCGGTTAGGATGCCATGGTGCCACGACTTCATTGCCAACTTGTAGCCCTGTTGGCGGAAATTTCTTGTTGTAGATAACTGTTTCCGTAGTAAGCAATCGAATTGCAAGCAGCGTTTTCTCGTGCTTCTTGAAGGCTTCCTGTTGGGTTGGAAATGAGGTTTGGGTAAGACTACGGGATGCCGTACATTGAGAATGCCGGCTGACATCCAGTTACATAATTCATGTAGTGTTCTGTTGTATTCTGCCACCACTTCAGACAGAAGTTGCATCCACGGTCTTCGAGTTTCTTTGTTGATTTTGCAGCGGAGGTGCGTCACGATTTGATTGGTGTGCTCAGTCATGCTATTACATTGAGCATGTTGTGAGGAAGTAAACAGCTGGTGAATAATATTGTGCTTCATAAGTTGTTTGAATTTTATGGCAGTGAATCCAGTGCCATGATTGAAATGAAACTTCTTGGGTTTCCCAGCTTTTCAGACAGGAGATGTAGGAGTCGCAAGTTTCATTCTTTTGAGCAAAAGCCCAAATGAAACGGGTCCACGACCAAGTGAATAAACCCCTTTGATCAGCCATATTCCGCAACGCACTCCAATGGAGTCGTCCATAGCAAGAAGGTGGTGGTGATTGCTCAAGACATACAAACCCATCATCTTTCTGCAGCATTAGCAAACGTCACAATTGCGTACTTATTTTGATACAATGGTAATAATATGAGGTCAGTAATACTGTTGTGAGAGTAGAAGTTTTCTCCCCCCCCCCCCCCCCCCCACGTGTTCATGTGCTTTCTGAAGACAGGCCGCAGAGCACTTGGCATGTTGACTTAAAGAGACCTCAAAGCCATAATTGTCTCAAATGCAGTAGTATTGATGCTTGGGCCAATTGGTGCTCAGTTAATCTTAATGCTCTGGCACAAAAAAGACCCTCATGACGCTGGTCCTTATGGTGTGCATTTCATGTGTCTTCGTGACATCTTTTTCATGCCATATACATTTAGAGTAACTTTGTCTCAAATTATTTGTTGCATGTACATGAGCCTCGGTATATTCGCTGAACAAGAAATATTACTGCAGCCTCAGAAAATTAATCTTTTTCATCTATAATTCTTACAAAAATTGTTTTCTCAAATTTAATTTTTATTTGCCGTTTGTTCCAAAGTTGGTACTTTAAAAAATTTTTTTTACTCTGCCTTATTTGACCCTCAACACGAACGAGTCTCATACAGCCGAACCTTCATATAACAGAGCTGTGCTTGAAGTTTCTAGTGTTGTTAATTAACATGTGGCTGGCCAAACAACCACTGTGCAAGAGCATTGACAGTTCTGCTCTGGCATATTTTAGGCCGGGGCACCTCCACGCACGATGGCATGGCCTTGGCGCATGCCGTGGTCCAGGAGCTGGCATCGGCCATCTGCTGTTGCACGCTGTTCTCCACCCACTACCACCACCTGGTGGAGGGCTTCCGGCTCCACCCGGCTGTGCAGCTAGCACACATGGTAACGTTTCCTAGGAACAGCTGCTTATTACAAATTGGACTGCCCACATGTTGTATGCTCATCCCCAACACACAAGCCTGAGGAGGACGTGTTGGCCTAGTTTGTACGAGTTCATCTTTGTAGAAATGGCACTAAAGAAAACAGCACATAATAGTAGAAGACGGGACTCCCATCTTCTATTACCATGTGCCGCCTTTTACTATTATGTGTCGTCTACTATGTCTATGATGTGTCAAAAACGGAGGCACTCGTCCCGTTTTCTTCTACTCTGTGTCGTCAAGGCTGAGTGGCATGGCCGCCCTGGCAACAGGAGAACAACCGGTGCATCGGTATCGGTCTGCTGACCTGGACAACAGCCAGTGTCTGGCCCTACCAGCGCGCCGGGGCCTCTTCACCGTCTCCGCCGGGGATCGTGTGGCAGCTCGATTGTTCAGGTGCACCCTCCAGGTGCACCTCGTCCGCGACCTGGTCAGCGCCTGATGGAGATAGAGAACTTCATCGCGAGTCGCGACAGTTCATTCGAGCAGCGAAGGCACGAGCCCCGTTCTGCATCGCCTGCTCGATACCGATCGCCAAGTCCCTCATTTCATCGAGACGCTCGTAGGCGTCGTTCACCCAGCCCTGCAAACCCGGAAAACTGAGTCCAGCGACCTCCGGAGGTGAGGCCACTGACGCCGAGCGCTTCGAATATCCTCCATCACGACGACAACGACGACGAAGCACCAGTGTTCAGTCACACTCCAGTGCCCAAAGGCAAGTGGTAACGTCAGACATACTGGTTACCAAGACGACGAAGAAGTTACCGCTTTAATTGACACTAATGCGGACAGCTCGATTATGAGCAGAGAGCTTGCGTCAAAGTTAAAGAACGTTTTTACGCAGTGGACTGGGTCGCATGTCCGTACTGCTGGAGGGCATCTATTAATTCCCGTGGGCAGATGCACTGCTCGGGTAAATATTCGTGGATTTACGTACGTCGGGGTCTTCATTATTCTTCCTCGCTGCTCGAGGGACTTGATACTCGGCATGGACTTTCTACAGGCAAATGGAGCCATAATTAACCTGGAAATATCGAGCGTGACGTTCTCTACGGCAAAAGCCATAGCAAGCGACACTGGCGACGAGAATCCCACGGAAAACGCCTTGCGCATCATCGAAGACAGCATAACGGTACCGCCAAGAAGCAGCCTACTGACCCTGGTAACGTGCGACGCATTCGACGGCTATGAGGGCATCGCCGGGGCAAACATTCTGTTAATGCTTGAGCGGAACATCTGCATTGCACCGGGCCTCGTTCAGCTTCAGCACTTACCGCAAGGCACAGCTGTCGCCTTCCTCCATGAAATTGCTGCCTTCACTGATGTCGCCTCGCTAGAAACTGCTTCCCCTAATTCATCGAAAGAGGCCAACCTGAGCGATCGCATTCAGATTAACCCGGGCTTATCAGAACGACAGAAACAGCAGCTACTGGACCTTGTTAATGACTTCTCTGGCTGTTTCTCTACCGAGTTTAAAGTACGGCGCACCTCCGTTACGAAGCATCGCATTCCTATGGACGAGTCAGCACGCCCCGTTCGTCAACATCCTTACCACGTTGCGCCTACGGAAAGGGAGGTGATAAAGCGCCAGGTTCAAGAAATGTTAGATAATGACGTGATTCAGCCGTCGTTTTAGTTAAAAATAAGGGCAACACACTACGCTTCTGCGTAGACTACAGACGGCTTAATAGTGTCACCAAACGCGACGTTTATCCTCTGCCACGGATCGATGATGCTCTGGACCGTCTACGCCACACCCAATCTTTTACCTCATTGGATCTTAAGTCTGGGTACTGGCAGATCGAAGTAGATGAGCGTGACCGCGAAAAAACGGCATTTGTGACTCCTGATGGATTATGTGAATTCAAAGTCCTCCCATTCAGCCTCTGTTCCGCACCTGCCACATTTCAGCGGATGATGGACACTGTTCTCTCTGGACTGAAATGGCAGACGTGCTTAGTCTACTTAGACGATGTTGTGGTGTTTTCCAGAACGTTTGATGAACATATCGAACGACTCAAGAATGTACTCCTCGCATTCAGCAAAGCAAATCTGACTATCAAGCCTGAGAAATGTCATTTTGGCTTTCAGGAGCTAAAGTTTCTCGGACACGTAGTCAGCCCCCGCGGTGTTCGGCCAGACCCCGAGAAGCTAGCTGCCGTCGCTGAGTTCCCGCGTCAAACAGACAAGAAGGCAGTTCAGCAATTCTTAGGTCTCTGCGCCTAGTACCGTTGTTTTGTCGAAGGATTTTCAAGGATCGCCGAACCATTAACGAGACTAACACGCCAAGATGTACCCTTCGAGTAAACGGAAGAACAACAGGAAGCCTTTACAGAATTGCAGAAGCGACTGCAAACAGCCCCCGTACTCGCGCATTTCGACGACAAGGCTGACACAGAAATCCACACAGACGCCAGCAACGTGGGGCTCGGTGCTGTACTCGTTCAGTGGCAAGATGGCGCCGAATGAGTACTAGCCTACGCGAGCCGCAGTCTCACAAAGGCGGAGGTCAACTATTCCACGACTGAAAAGGAGTGTCTAGCTGTCGTTTGGGTCATCGGCAAGTTCCGACCCTACCTCTACGGCCGTCCTTTTCGCGTAGTAAGTGACCACCACTCACTGTGTTGGCTTGCGAGTCTTAGGGACCCTTCAGGCCGCCTCACTCGTTGGAGCCTCCGCCTTCAGGAGTACGACGTCACAGTGGTATATCGATCCGGACGGAAGCATGGCGACACTGACTGCCTCTCACGTGCACCTATACCTTGGAAGCCCTGTGACGTAGAGCAAGATTTCCCGTTTCTTGGTGTAGTGGACACTGTCGAGATGGCTGACCTCCAACGTGCAGACAGTACATTGCTTCCCCTCATCAGATACCTTCAGGGAGCCGACGTTGTCCCACGACCAATGTCACGAGGTCTGACTTCTTACTGCCTCCGGAACGACGTGCTCTACAAAAAGACCTCCGAAAACAGCCAAGAAACGTTTCTTCTTGTCGTCCCAGTTTCGCTGCGTGAAGAAGTACTGCAGGCGTGTCATGACGACCCGTGTGCCGGACACTTAGGCTTCGCCAGGACGTTAGCGCGCATACGCCAGAAGTATTACTGGCCACAACTATTCTCGTCCGTTCAGCACCACGTGAGAAGCTGCCGTGATTGTCAACGGCGCAAGGTTCCACCTTTGAAGCCTGCTGGTCTTCTGCAACCCATGGGCCCTCCTCCAGCACCGTTTCAACAGGTGGGAATGGACCCTCCTCGGTCCGTTCCCTACATCGTCCACAGGAAACAAATGGATAGTCGTCGCAACGGACTACCTAACGAGGTACGCAGAAACCAAAGCTGTGCCCTGTGGAACCGCTACAGAAGTCGCGATGTTTTTTGTCCATAAAATCGTACTACGTCATGGGGCCCCTTCCATCTTAATAACCGATCGAGGAACTGCGTTTACTGCTGACTTAATGCAAGAGATCGTCACGCTGACCCACACCAATCATCTGAAAACCACGGCCTATCACCCACAAACTAATGGACTAACCGAGCGCCTCAGCAGAACTATGACCGATATGATCTCGATGTACGTTGACATAAAGCACAAGTCATGGGACCAAATTCTACCATACGTGACATTCGTATACAATACTGCTGTACAGGAAACCACCCGATTCACACCATTTGAACTGGTTTATGGGCGCTGCGTAACAACACCTTTTGACGCCATGCTCCCTGTAGACAACGGAACAACAAGAAGTGACAACGCTGAAGACATCATCCAGAAAGCCGAAGAAGCTCGACAGCTTGCTCGCAACCGCATCCGCAACCAGCAGAGTGCCGACGCTCGCCGTTACAGCAGTGGCCGAAGGAACATCCAGTACGAACCCGGCGACTATGTTTGGGTGTGGACACCCGTCCGTCATCAGGGGCTGTCAGAAAAATTACTGCGCAGATACTTTGGCCCGTACAAGATCGTCAGGCGACTCAGCGACGTGAACTACAAGGTCGTCCCTCAGAGTACTAATATGAGCTCGAGCCGACGGCGAGCACGAGCCGAGATTGTGCACGTAGTACGTATGAAGCCGTACTACGCCCGCGATGAAGTGCCCCTCTGATCAACTCTCTCCCACGCCCTCTGTCGCCCTTTACCCTCTCCAACCGGCGACCGGGACGGTCGCTTTTCACGTGGGGAGTAATGACGCGAAGTAAGCTGCCCACTACAGGCACAAGATCGCCAGAGAGAAGACGACGAAGGGCGCAGGTGTGCACGCGTTCTCTTGAGTGTCAGCCATCATTAAAGAAGGCTGCTCTCTTTCGCCGAGTTCGTATTAATTATCTTCGTGACAGTATCATCTGCTGCGGCGCGAAAAGTGGTTCGCAACATTCAAAATTCAGCACGTTGTAAGCTAATGGACTTTCAATTTTGAGGGCTCCTTATCTTCACTAGAATGCATTGATGAGCTAGTTGGTGCACAGCAATTATAAACCTCAGTGCAAACAGGACAACACAAGTAGGCAACTGTCCAGTCATTCTGTTGTCCTGTTTGCACTAAGGTTCACTAATCCTCCAGTTTTCAGCCACACTGTATGATTCTATATCTGATATTCAAAGGTAGGATCAGAGGTATTTTCTTCCCTGTTGTTTGAGGGATTTTCTTCAGTTTCATCACATATGTTAGGCTGCACTACCCAGGAAATTGCACCTTTCATGCTACGGCATGCACCACATCTCTTTCTACTCAGGTCTGGGCTCTTCCGTTCTGAGTCAACTCTGGTGCCATTCTGGTTCTGTGTTTGGACTGCCTGCCACACGTCAGGGCCACTGGCACTTTATGTCGGGGCTACCCTTGCCAGCAAACTCCTAACTGCCAGGATTCAGTGGGGCATTGTACTGCACAATGCTTAGTGCCCAAGGCGACACCCGCAGGTCGCAACCACAAGGGGATTAACTTCTTTGTGCTCCTTGTAGTCCGAAGATAATGTTAGCAGCACCACACGATTACCCTAGTATTACAGTAGAACCTCGTTGATAAAATCCCATTTAGTATGGTTTCCCGGCACCAACGTTCACAATCTTGAACACAAAAAAGTTAAGCCTCTTTTTTACCAGTTAATACGTTCCCAAAAAACGTGATCGTATGATACGTTTTCCAGCCACCAGATACCATGTGAACAAGAAAAGGTGCGAGGCACACGCAGTTGAGAACAGTAGGCGCATATCACGGCAGCTTTTCCGCTGTACTCACCCTCTCGTGTCACATGAAGATGCCGGCATGCACTCAGTTTTCTCATCCGGTACCAGCAAATCTGCTCGTGGTTTCTCGTACGTTGCATTCACAGCTATCACTGCCAGTGCTATTGCGATAAGCATCTTCATTTAACTCTTTCACAGCGCATGTGGCATAATGCCGTTGGAAGTGCACTGTATGCTTTTAATAAGCGATAACCCAAACGCACAGCCGTTGCCTGCTGCAGACAGCATGAAGTGAGTGTCATGTGTCGTTCTAGTGGCATTGTATTCCGGCATGACCCACCAGCTCGATTTCGTTTGAGTTTCCTGCAACTGGCTAATTGCAAAAAGCATCTTCGTCTGTCTCTTTCAGTGCGTGTGCAGCATAGTGCCATTGGAAGGTATGCTGTACGCTTTTAACAGGTCATAACCCAAATGCGCCGGCGTTCCGCCATTCCCTGCTACAGGTGGCGCGATGTGAACATTGTTTTACTTTTGCGGCATCGTATTCCTATGTCCCCCAACAGCCCGATTTTGTTTCGGTTTTCCATCACGGTCCTTAAACACTGTGGCTATGGAATAGCAAAACAGCGCGTTGCGTCGGCATCTCATGCCGCAACGATTCTCGCTGAGTGGCCACATTAGAAGTTCCTGCCTAAAGAAGCTGCTGAACCACACTAAGTTAGAGCGCAAACGTAAGCTTGCAGTAGCTGCAAAAGTAACAACAAACATCTTGGCCACCACCTGGGCCCCACAGGCACTCTGTGGGGCCGTAACCGTAACCGTAATGCATGTTGCATGGGTTACGTAAATTGCAGCTGCAGTTGAGTCTGCCATGTTTTTTAGTAACTTCAGATCGAACGAGGTTCTACTGTATTAGCTAGTGGTAGCCCATGGAAAGTAGAGACCATGTTAAGGTGCAGCAGTCAAAAAAGAGACATTCACTACTAAAAAAATAAAGAGTCCCTCACCAGGTTTCGTAAAAACTTTTGGCTGTGTGCTGGTTCCAGGGAGCACTGTGCCACAAACGATGCGAGGATGCCGCTCTCCCGTCTCCAATATCGGAACTGGAGATACAACAACCCCCACCTTTTGTTCATTTCCTAAGGCAGTTTTCTGCATGTTTAATAGGAGTTCACATGGATTTTTGTTCGCTTCAAGCAGAAGGACTTCTAGTACTTGACTTTTCAGCTATTTTTGCAGCACACCTTTGTGTCATACTTCTCTGACGTGATTTTCACTGAGTGATCTCTTTGCCTGTTTAAACCTGGCTAGGGGCACTTCAAAGGTGCTTCAGCAGGTGTGTCTTGAAACATGAAATTGTAAAGCAGTAACACTGATCGCATTAATTACTTGATGCTCGTCATACCACTAGCGATCAAAACAAATGAAACAGTCTCTGGGGCGGTCACGCACATGAGACACAAGCTCAAAAAGTGGTGCTGCATGAAGCGTGTAATTTAAGAATCTATGTTGTCGCTCTTTCTGAAGCCACACGGGCATCATAGACTATCATTGTCGCACTGCCCTATTTGTGCAGGCATGCATGGTGGAAGACGAAAATGCAGAGGACCCCACGCAGGAAACCATTGTGTTCCTCTACAAGTGTGTGCCAGGCCCCTGCCCCAAGAGCTACGGCTTCAATGCTGCCAAGTTGGCAGGCATTCCACAGCAGGCACGAATCTTGGTTGTGACTTGATTCTTTAGAAAACCAGCCACAGAATGCCGTATTTACTTGCGTAAGACCCATCCTTGTGTGAGGCACACATCCCCACTTTGGAGCGGAAAATATTTTGAAAAATTTTTTAACCAACGATCACGCGCACAGCCGCGTGTGTGGCCTTTGAGATTGTACCCTTGCACTGTTGCGATCTCCATGGCCACACCCTCATGGCTAAATTTGAGGAGCCGCTAATAGATGGTACTAGTTAATGTCCTACCAATGATGGAATGGATCCTGCGTGGTTCAATGGTATCTGCGGTGTTGAGGCGCGTGTTGTTTAGCTGCATCATGCCTACAAGCGCATTAAAAGGGTGTTGCTGCAAGAGCTGTTTGGCATGCAGTTTCGTTTCGTGACACTATTTAGTTTGGTGACACATCTCGAGCTATGTTGACATACAGCCCTTCCACTCCATAAAGCATCTGTGCTGAAAAGGTTCCTGGACTTCCTAAATCAATACAAACTGGGCAAGTCCGAAAGGTTGCTTGCAGACTAAGATGCGAAGTATATTATAGCCTATGACATGATTTAGCACATGATCAATGCCCAATTTAGCATGGGCCAATTGCTTCCAAAACATCTCAAAACCAGCTTTTTTATCATGTCGTGGACTTTTGCCCACAATATCTTTGGACGCAGTTGTCAGATTTTAATCATTCGTACTTCATTTGAAAGCTAATGCTTTGTGGGGGTATGCTTTTTGTTTGGCTAGGGCTGAAGGCAAGTTCCGGATTTAGGTGATGAAAGGCACCAGTATATTCATGATGTCTCCCATCAGCTGAAAAAGATTAGGCAGCGTGCGGACATAACTGCAGTTTTTTCAGCTCTGGAAAAGCTGTAAAAAATCTGTAAACGTGTGAATGCACCTACATCGCATCGGAGCCTTTGATCTGTTAAGCACAGAAGATGTTTTGTGCCATGCGCCACAGCTGTGGTTTACCAGATTCCTCGTCATGCGTGGTTAAATGTTGGTCAAACCGGCAGGTAGCACCGTGCTGCTGACCTCGAAGTCGCAGGTTCGATAGGAGCGAAATGCAACACAGCTCGGGTACTTAGATTGAAGTTAGAGTTACTGTATATGGCTTCCTGTGGGAACCATATACAGTAACTTTAATTGAGGTGCGCGTTAATAACCCCAGGTGGTGAAAATTCCACCAACGGTGTGCTTCATAATTAGATTGTGGTTTTGGCACGTAAAACCCTTGAATGTTGAACGTTTTCTGTTTTCTCAATTAGGGCGGTTAAAGGTCTTGGGACTTGTATGTGCACATACCTCTGGACACTCAAGTCTAGCGCTATTCCTTACGTTCGCTTCATGTTTTTTCTGCATGCAATACGTATAGACCACGGTGTAAGAAGAGGTGCTCCGACGGAAGCGCGGCGCGTCTCACTAATGTTGGGCCGCCGCTAGGGGGCGCACGCAACAGGAGGCTGGGGCACTGGGGGGGCCAGACATTCCCTGGCCACCGGGCTGGGAGTGCGCTTTGCAGTATGTTTTTTTACAGTGCCTGCTACTGTTTTTAATGACAAAACTTAAGCCACTGTCTCTATGTTACTAAATCTTAAAATGGGATTTTTAATATCTGATGTGCAGTGCTGGATTTTCGAAACAAAAGTGTACGGTGTAGACTGCTTATAACGTAAGTTGCCGGAGTCGCCAATATCCGCACTATAAGCGTACGCACTATAACCAAAGCAACAATTTTCAAGGCCCGCACATATGCAAAACATGTGCACCGAGCCGCCACGCGTATGCGACAGTCGAGGAATGCGGCTAGAACATTTGCATTCAATTTACAGTCGAATCTCGTTAATTCGAACCAAATCCCGCAGGGGCGCCTCCGACCGGCATTGCTCCGGCACCGCCATAGAGTAAAAGCAACAAAACAAAACACAACAACAAAAAAAAAAAACGCAGCGGAAATTTCACTTTCTCTCAAATGGCAAGGTTACCGATTCTGCGTTGTGCCGGAACGTGCGTGTACGTGCCGACGTCTCAGCCACGCTACCATAGCCACGCGTGGGAAATGGCAGTGAACCCTTCTTTCTCCTTTATGCTTCTTCTACTTTCTAGTCACGTGTTGACCTTGCGCGCTGCGGCTACGGCTCAGAGGGAAGCAGCGGCGCTGTCACAGGTCGGCCAACGAAGCTGCCCACGCCGGCAAACGCCCGCTTCCTGATAACGGCAGAAAACGAAACTTCGAGGAGCTGGCACCGGGCCGGCTAGAGTGGCGGTGTGTGCATGGCGGCGGGCGCGCACGGTGACAGTCGAAAGTGAGGGAGCTACGAGGGAGGGCGAGGGGAGCCACCGAAGAAGCGGCGGAGTTGCCGATGCGAAGTCCGATTCCCTGCCGCCCTCCTCCCTCACATTCCACGGTCTACGCATGCGCCTCTCGCCGTGCCATGCTGGCGCCGCCCGCTCCCTGAAGTTTCGTTGGCTGGTGTTGGCAGTTTCGTGGCCCTCGCTCGCTATGCGAGCCGTAATATTTCAAGACTCGCACTCAAGATTCTGGTTTCAGCCTCACTGGCTGTTCGTTTGCACCACGTGCCCTTCTCCTCCACTTCGTCTCTTTCTTCCTCGAGCACTCCTTTGGGCGCCCATTTGAGGGGAGCGTTTGCCGTCTCCGCTGACTTCCGTACTCCCAGGCAGCCACACTGTAACCGGTATTTCGTTTCCCGCAACTGCACTATAAACGATACGTGTATACATGGAGTGCTATGGGAAAATTAACGGGAGTCTGAAAAGACCGCACTATATCCGGTCCTGCACTATAAGCGGTTACGTTATAAGTGGTCTATACTGTATATTATTTCTCTCAGTGCCGCGCTGACAGTTAATAAACATTCATGACGGAAACGAGGCTATATGAGACGGAAAAGAGATAAATGCAACTTGTAACCGCCCCCCCCCCCCCCCCCCCCAAAAAAAAAAAAAAAATTTCGATCAATGTGCAGAAGGCACGTACGTACCCATGTGACCTATCTCGTAGCCTAGTTTTACACGAGCGTAGCCAGATTTATCAAATTTGCTCTTCTGGACGTGCTGACGAGAAGAAATTTATTATGCACTGCTGTCCATGAATTTGTGACGTACGCCGGGTCAAAGTGCTTCTTGCACCCGTACACTCGCCTGGTCGCAGGACTTGGTCTCCATGGTCGAGACTATCCTACAAACCATGCAGTCGGCTCTTTTCACTGAGCATGGAAACTCCGTCTTTGCACATGAAAGACCCGCTGTTGCAGTTAGCATCGAATCATTCCTTGCCTGTAATCCGTCTCCACCAGGCAACGTCGCAGCTCGAGATACAGACTTCCCTTCCCTCGCTTGAGCTTCAGACTGTTTGTCTGAATTTTTAAGCGCTTACCAAGAACAGCGATGATAGATCACTCAATTTTGAAATAAACATTGCTTAACTAAGAGCTTACCGTCTGCCCGCACAGCTTGTCGGCGACCGCTTCCAAGGATCAACACACTTCGTCACTGTGGAGTAATTATTGTCTGTTTTGGCACCTGGGTGATTTTAATGATTATTGTGGAAGACAGAAACAGTAAAAAAAATGTTCTTTTAACTTTTTTTGACACGCTTTGCACACAGTTACTATTACACGTCCGAATTTCCCGCTCTTTCAGCCTCCTAACTTGTGCTGCCATGCAGCAGTGCAGACGTGAAACACCACCATTAGATGCGTTTCTCACCACCGGCCCTCGCGTCGTCGGAGCACCTGTTCTTCTCTTACAGCGTGGTATAGACTGTAAATACAGTTCACTGACACATGTGTGGCTAATGGAAATGTGCATTTTTCAGGATGGCAAAATGACACACCGAAGGAAAGGAAGTGCATGTACGTGTTAAGTGCAGGCTTTGTGCATTGATATCTAACAACCGTACAAAGCAAATGCAAAGCACAGAAATGTCTATTTTATACTTATATCTGGATAAGGATCAGCACAGATAACTTCTAGACGTTTTTGCAAAATGTTTTCTAGCCGCCTTGAATAGTTGTAGATGTTTTCATCAATTTTGGCTGGTAGAAGACGGCTAGGAAACGTCTTGAGTTCAGTGGGCTGCTGTGTGGTGCACATTTTTAATTTTTTTAATTTGCCACTTTTAGTAATGGCGCCGACTCTGCCTTTGTAATCCACACCTATAGCTTGGAAGCACGGAAAGCACGGTGCATTCCTTTATGCTGGATACCAAGAGTCAGCTTCGCCGCAATACAGCGGTATTACGCCGTGGAGCGTACGCGATGTCTTGCGGTGAAGCATACCAAAAGTGGAAGGGGGCATCTGTCACGCGACATAGTATCTATTCCTTAATTATACACGCACCGTACAGCACCACAGTATGAGCACCGTTATGCCTAATGAGTGTACTGCCAGACCTCAAGAGCTATTTCGGATGTGCCTGTGACGATTTAAGCCCTTGGTGGCAGTGAAAAAGGCATTAAATTATTTTTCAGAAGTTTTCGCAGCCCGTAGGAAGTCCGGAAAATAGACATTGACTTTATATGTGCAGTTTCTTTAAATTTTTTATGACTCTCCGCTAGGGGCCCGTGGAGTACTGACGTGCCTCACATGGCCTCCTGCGTCTTGCGCTCATTTCTACGGCCGCCCACCCCTTTCATTTCGCATCGAGAGATTCGGCAAGCTCGAATACCACCTACTTTAAAAGTGAGTGCGTTTTTCGTCAAGATTTTGAGCTTCAACTTCACCGACCACCTCCCGTTTTGCTAAGCCTAACTCCACACGAGACCACATCGGCCTACCGGGGAGAACCGCCGACGCACGTGCAACAGCCACACGGTGCGCGGGAGAGGAGGCTGACAGAGCTCGCGGCTGCACGCGGAACACTGCAATAGGCGCCGTGCGTGCACTGCGGCTGATAGCCAATACTTGAGATGAGCCAAGAAACTCCCGCGACGGGCACGAAGTCAAGCGAACGACAAGAAACAAGCGCAATGCAAACAGACTCAGCGGAATATGTCAACGTCACGCGATCTTGGACCTATGAGAAGAACAGCGGCAGAACTATAGACCTGAACGACCAATGGCTGACATGGGAAAGGAAAGGCAACAAGGAAGCCACGCGCATCAAAGCCCCCGCAGTCACCCAATCTACACAACTGCCAGCCACGCCGCCACCACCACGCAAATCTAGAATGCCACCCCTACCTTTGGACGACATCAAGATCGCCTACTGCCCACAAGCTGGCCTTGAACTCGCCAAATGGTCAGTTGTTGCAGTCACTCACGCAGTCGGAAGAGCCAGCGGTATAATGCAAAAAGAATTCCATGACAACGTCCGCGTACAAATGCAGAAAGAAGAAAACCTCTTAATGGAAAGTACAGCCAACAAGAGCTACGCTCAAAACTTGGCCAAGGTCACCAACATACAGCTTGGATGCAGCATTTACAACGTGAAAGCCCACTCGCGTTACCCGAAGATGCTAGCAAAGGCGTTATCTACGGCATCGCACCTGGGACCTGCAGTGCGGAGCTAATGGATGGAATCTGAGTGCCAGCGTGCTATACAGTCCTCAACGCCCGCATGCTTGGACTGTCTACAGCGGCGGTCATCTATTTTGAGGGCCCTCACGTTCCCTACAGCATCATTTATCATAGCGGTGACTACCAATGCAAGCCCTACCACAAGTCAGTTCAATATTGCCGAACCTGTGGCAACCTCGGACATCGTCAAGACGTTTGCCAAAACCAACCCCAAATTTCTGTTACAAATGTAGCAAAACAAACCAACCCTCAAAGCATGACTGCCGACCCACGTGCAAGATTTGCGGAGAAGGACATGAAACAGCCGGGAAAGACTGCAAAAAAAAAGCTCAAGCCTAACCCACCACCTTACCAAATAAGACAGAAATGGCAAAACAGGATCCAAGAACGAGACAGTCGATAGAGCTCCAACCGCGACGACTTCCCTGAACTAAGCGCTGCGAATGAATACAACCCCAACTCAAGTAACACCACCAGTAGCACCACAAGAAGTAGCAGACCCATGTCAAGGTCGCGGTCGCGTTCCCGAAAACGCGTGAATTACGCCGAAACAGGTCGGCAGCTCCGGCAGCGCCAGCGTCGAATCGGCAGAAGCGGTAGCCGTAAGAGCCCTCGAGAGCAAACTGCAAAATCAACAAAGCCTCATACACAGACTACTCCAAAGATGCAAAGAATACGAACATGGAAGCAAGCAGCCATCTACAACACTAACCACGGAGGCAGTTGATGCTGCAGTCGAATCTAGAGTTCAGAAGCACCTCCTGGCTTTTGAGGATGTCTTTACAAAGAACATCCTCGTCATGATCGAAAACATCACCAAGCTTATCGTCGAGAAGATTGCAACCCTTACCACACAAGTCGCCTCCCTCAGAAATCAAGTAACCACTCTCACAAGCCAGGTGACCGGCCTAACAGCCCAGGTCAACAACTTCATAGCGCACGCGAAGAACAATTACGTCGCCAAGTCCTACCTCGACAGCCTTCTCAACGCCACCGAGCAGGGCAGAAAGAAGGCTCGCACGAACAGTCACAATGCATCCTGCTCGATCTCACCCAACCGTGACTTGGCCTGTGAAACTGAAGAGCCTAATGATGGCGACACCTAAAACCACAACAAAGAGCCTGCAAAAATCCCTGCGCATCTGGCAATGCAACTGTCGGTCCTTCCATCCCCACTATGCAAACCTACAAGAATTCATCAAACAGGACCACCCCGATGTCATTGCGCTACAGGAAACCAACACCCGCAACGTTCGACTTCAAGGATACACCGCTCATACACAAACCCAACACACAGCCATCCTAACCGGGAAAACTCTTACAATGCAAGAACATGATATAGAAGACATCCCCGTCGAGCACACCCTAGTGGAGATCCTAGTGGAGATCCTACCAGACAGAAAAACGCAGCAAAGCCTCTTCATCGTCAGCATATACAGTCCTCCTTGGGACCAACTTGCGGAATTCGACCACTTTATTCGTGAACTCGGGAAACGCACGAAAGGCCATCAAGTTGTCATCATGGGAGATTTCAACGCCCCACATAAGCATGGGCTTATCCAAATACCACCAAGGGAGCCCGCATACACGATAATGCCCAACAACACAGGCTGACCCTCTTGAATGACCCGCTACAGGCCACGAGAGTTCGAAACAGTGTCTCCAGGGACACAAACCCAGACCTAACCTTCACATCGAGCGTCCTCTAGGCCGAGTGGAGCCGACTCTCGGAGACGCTCGGAAGCGACCACCACATTCTCCAACTTGACATCGCCCACAATCGGAACCAAACCAAGACTGGAGTTGCCCGACTAACAGACTGGAAGTCCTTCAGAGACAACCTCAGCGGCAACACAACAATCGACGACATCGACCATTGGCTCAAGGGCCTTCTCATCACCGCAGAACACCACACCAAGAACATCCAACTAAGCTCCAACAGCCCCGCAGTTGACCCGCATCTCCTTCATCTCTGGGAGGCCAAAAGAAGTTTCCTGAGGAGGTGGAAGAGGCAGAAACTCAATAGAAAACTTAAGCAACAAATTGTCCTTCTCACCATACTTTCAAGATTACGTGGAGCAACTTATCAGGCAAAATTGGCACACCTTTTGTGACAGCCTACAAGGAAAACTCAGCACCAAGAAAACCTGGCACCTCCTCTTGGCTACCAACCGCACCAAAACGCAACAACGGCAAGATCTGCGCAGACTTATCCACACACCACGCTGGATCGGAGCACGATCTCCTTTGTGAACTTCAGCAGAAACTTAGCAGCGACAAGCCCACTTCGTCGGCGAGCGGCAAGGCGTACGACAGCGCACCAAACCCAGACCTTGATCGACCATTCACACAAACAGAGCTCCACGCAGCCTTAGCCAAACTCACTAGAAACACTAGTCCCGGCAAGGACACTAATAAGCTCCTACACAACCTCCCGCAATCGGCCGCAACAGCACTGCTCCAGTACTACAACGACTGCTGAGAAAAGGGGGACCTACCAGCAGCCTGGAAGCATTCGGAGGTCACCATGATCCCCGAGCCCAACAAACCCCTTCGCATCGAAAACCTCCGTCCCATCTCCCTCACATCCTGCGTGGGCATACTCCTCAAGCACATGGTGCACGACTGGTTAACTCCATACCTCGAGGACAACGGATACTTTCCACACACCATGTTCGGATTCCGACAGCATTTGTCCACGCAGGATGTACTCCTGCTCCTCAAGGAAGACCTGCTCAACTACCTTGATCGCAGATGCAAATCATCAATCCTGGCAATCGACTTAAAGGGTGCATTCGACAACGTGAGCCATGAAGCCATCCTCCGCAACCTCGAAGATACAGGCTGTGGAGCCCGGATCTCTAACTACATCAGCAGGTTTTTGACGCACCAAACAGCAACAGTAGGCATCTGCAATCTCCGCTGCGATAAATTTCGGCTACCCAACAAAGGAACTCCACAAGGATCAGTGATTTCACCACTCTTTTTCAACATCACAATGATCAAGCTGCCAAAACAACTCAGTGACATCCCAAACCTATGTCATCCCCTTTACGCCGACGACATCACACTCTAGACCAAAGCACCTACTACTGGTCAACAAGAACGCAGTCTACAAGAAGCCATCGATACCATCGAAAGCTACCTACGAGACTGCGGTCTCCAATGCGCAGCCGAAAAGTCGGAGCTTCTCGTGCTCAGAGCACGGACGCGAGGACGACCGCCCAACTATATCGCACCCGATCCTAGCGTCTCCCTCAACGGAACCAAAGTCCCTACAGTCGACTCCCCTCGCGTACTCGGTCTTCACATCCACAAGGATGGATCAGCAGTGGCCACTCTCCCGCGTCTCCAACATACACTGTCACAAGTTACGAACCTCGTCAAGAGGATCACAAACCACAGAAGCGGACTTAAGGAGGAAGACATGCTAAGGCTAATTCAAGCTCTCCTAACTAGCCGTATCGCCTACGGCACCCCCTACCTGACGCTCAAGCCGGCTGAAATCAAGAAACTGAACGTCATCATTTGAAAGGTAATCAAAGTAGCCTTGTACCTCCCACCCACGACATCAAAGAAGAAACTCCTCAAGCTCGGCGTCCACAATACGTGGGAAGAGCTCTCCGAGGCTCATAAGACCAGCCAACTAGAGCGGCTCAAGCTCACACCCACCGGACATGAAGTTTTGTGCTACCTCAACTACAGTGAAAGCTACATTACCGAAACAGACCAGAAAGCAAGAATCCTACCCGCACTCCATGAGTGTATCAGCGTTGCACGCATACCACGCAATATGAATCCGACTTACCATAAGGAGCGTCAGCAAAGCAGAATCCGCGCACTCAGCAAGAAATACACGACAAACCCTGATACCAGGTACACCGATGCTGCCCGGTATATTAAACGAAACGCCTTTGCCCTAAGTGTCACGGCTCACCAAGGCAAAGAACTCGCCGCTGTCACCATTCGGGCAAGAGCCGCTGAGACTGCAGAGGAAACGGTAATCGATCTGGCGATAAAAACTTGCCCTGAAGTGGCCGTAATCCTCACTGATTCCCCAAGCAGCAGCTCGCAACTATCAAAAAGGACGCATATCAGAAACCGCACTCAAAATACTTCAAAATCACATCGCACGCGCCCCGCTCCCCGACACCCACATCAAATGGATTCCAGGCCATCAGGGCATGACAGGAAATAAGGCGGCACACACGGCTGCCCGCGAGCATACCAGCCGGGCTTTCCTGCCATCCCACACCAGGCCGGCCACCAACGTTGATGAAATCGCCGTAAAGTACTCAGAGCTTCTGCAACACCACCGACTCGGCAAAAGAACGTATCCATCACCACACAAGAAACTGAGCAAAGAGGAGGCAGTCATCTTACGCCACCTACAGACAAACACCTATGTACACGGAATAATCATGCACGGATTCTATCCTACGCAGTACTCGTACATATGCACCCACTGTGACGTCTCAGACACCCTGCAACACATGGTCCAGGATTGCCCACTGCGTGACACATCCCCAGACCCCAGCTCACAAGCTCAACCAGACGACACAAGACAAGAAGAGCACCCAAACTCAGCGCACTTCAATACCAACACTGAAACGAGGGAGGCGAAGCCTTCCTCTGAGTACCTGGATGACCAACGCAGTCTTGTCGCCCGGGCCAAGGAGGCAGCCCAAGCCAGAGGGTTCCCGGAAGAAGGAATCCTGCCACCTAGGCTGAACTAGGTCCTGACTCGGATTACCGTTTCAGAAAATAAAAGTTTATTTCTCTCTCTCTTTTAATTTTTATAATAAATAATACACAGTAACTTTCACTCTCATTTTTCAACAAAACTAGTAAATATACAATAAGCATTCTTGTCGCCATTTTTTTAGAAAAAGAAGGTGCAAAATATGCATGTTTAAAAAAAATTCTGCACTCAATAAAATATTTTTCAAAATTTGTCACAACAGTTAAGGTTTTAACTAACGCATGCGCCCACACTTAATGCAATGGGCTGAGAGCCAGCCTTCATTTGTGCACTTGCCGTTATACTTCCATTTCAAATCTGTTTTAGCAGTTACTTCTGTAAAAGCTAATTTCTTGTGATGCCTTTTGATGTTGACGCAGGTTATCAGAAGAGCCTTCGAGAAATCCCATCGTCTTCAAGAGCGTGTTCAGGTGGCTTGTGTTTGCTGAGCTACATCGACCATGATACCTTCAATTCATTCTTTTTCTAATAAAGTGATACACAATTGCTTCACAAACGGATTTCCTGACAGCTGCAAATAAGCAGTAGTTAGGACCGAAGTTAGGTCCACTATAACAGTGTGCAAGTTGGCAAGCGAAAGACCTGAGAACCGTTTGGACCGATGGCAGGAGCAGAAGAAGCTCTTTTATTCTTCATTTTTTTCAAGCGAAGCTTTATTGCCTCACAAGTGTCGGTGCCGTTGAAGGTGTGACCTCAAAAAAAAAGCGTCTCTCTCCCGCCAACTCTCTCTGGGCTCTCGCCCGCCTCTCACCTAACAGTGTCGACAGCGGCGTTTAGCCGTTCGTCGCTTAGCCAGCGTTTTCACAGCAGTTGTGTGCGGTCGCACAAACAATGCACAGAACTGGTGTTAACGGCGGCGGCGTTTTGCCTGCGTTCACAAAGAATGCGGCGTTGGTGACGTGTTTATGAAGAACGTGCCAATCTTTGCCGTACACCCTATGGCGGTGTACTGTTGCGACCATAAAACCATGGCTCCTGTGGTCACTAAATAAATGAAAACCACCAGATCGTATATATTTCTTATTCATTAATAGTTCAAATAACCGATTACACCATCACATTTTATTAGTCATACAGTTAAACCTGCTTATAACGAACCTTCATATAACGAATTCCTGGATATAACAAAGTTTTTCTATTCCCCGCCGTTACTCCATAAAAGCACATGTATTTGAGACTTCTACGTAACGAAGTGGCAGCGGGAGACCCCCTCGAAATAACGAATTTTCCCCGCCGACAACCTAGAGATTTCGCCCCAAATTTTGTCATTTTTGCGCGAGCAGCAACCGGAAGCACCTTCTGCGCCGCGACGGAATGCAGAACGAACGCACGTGTGCGTGCGTACGAGCGTGTGCGAAGTGGGCCTGCATCTCTCGACCCAGCAATCTTGCCGTCGCGGGCGTGACCTTTCCCCCTCCCTTCATTCATATCTGATCCTGCCGCTTGCTGCAGCTGGCCTAGCCCGCCAAGCCGGCACTCTCCTTTTCCAGTTGATGTTGCCGACGCGCTGGCAGATGCTGTGACACATCACACTCGATGAGCGCGGGCACACGCTGTCAACGCTGGCGGCGTGTGGAAGCGCCGCTGCAGAAGTGAGCGAAGCGACCTTCGTGCTGTTGTCTATCGCTTCAACGCAAACTGAGCACCGAGAACACACAGCACGCACAAAGCTACGAGCCGCCAACACACCTACACTGCCTAGACTCTGCCCCAACGCAGATCGCTTTCAAGATACGGCCCGCGCGCAGTACGCAGTTGATGCCAGAGTACAGTACAACACCGCCCTCTATCCCTCCGCCCTCGCTCCCTCACTGGTGTCTCGAGCACAATGGAAGAAGGCGCACTTCTTCCCTGCTTTTCTTGCGCGCGCGAGATTTAGACGCGGTCGTAGGCTCCCCTGGCACGTTTTCACTCGCACATGCGGCGACTGCGTTATCGCCCTTGGAGTTTATACAGAACATCTATGAGCCAAAACCAATTTTAGGGCCACAACGCGTCATAGACACCATCTTTAGATAGCAAATACAGATCTCAAGGGCCATACTTTTGCTGGCAGAAACCAAAAATACGTCATAGTTGTCGCCCCCAGCACTTTGGGCGGCCAATGCCATCGTCAAGCCACTAAGCCAAGCGACATGAAAAGTCAAAATGGCCGCTCGGGCCGGCGCGGGGTGGCAGTTCGCAACGTATGATGCGGGAACGGTCCCCCAGTTGCGACCTAACAGAGGGGTTACCAATGCATTGGGTTCTATGGCAGCTGTGCCGGGACCGGCCGAAAACGACGTAACAGCCGGGAAAATGCAGCACCCGGGAACGTAACAGCGGGGTTTTACTGTAACACTATACGACGCTACGGCGCCATCGTGACGCTCGCTCTTCGTTTCCGATGCCTCGCGCTTGTGCGAAATGACATGCGTCCACGCATCTAGTACCTGGTGTGACATTCCAAGGATGAGTGTTTCAAGGAAAACGGGTGCGCATTACAATCGAGGGCACGTTAGAATCGAGTAAATACGGTAAGCGTTTCTTTCACGAATTTTCGTGCCGAACCTGCATAAACGAAATCCTCTTTATAACGAAGTTTTTCAGGAATTTGTCAATTTTGTTATATCCAGGTTTAACTGTAATTGGAAATACATAATTTCCACCATAGTACAGCTTCGCTGGTCTTCCTTCTCCACCCCAGTGGGGGGCTGACAGTTTTTTTTATATGAACTTCAGCGAGCACAAAGGCGATGTCCTACTAGATGTAAAGAAAGTGCCTCGACTTCGAAACGAAGCCGTTCCTTCAATTTTTTTAACAAAGCCTAGCACAGCACAATGATGCTGAATGCCAGAAGGAACCAGAAGATGCCGATGCAGAAGGATGGGAGGAGCTCGCTATGTCTACAACTACACAGTGCAGGCACCTTTTCTTGACCAGAGACATGCCGTAACCTAAATTCTCAGCCTTGCCTTCGAGAAGATTCCCCCAGTTATGGAGACACATAATCTGAGCTTCCCTTATGAACTTCATAATCGGGAAGCACTTTCAGGAATTCCGGATTAGGTTTTAATGAGAATGCGGCAATTTTGCTCGCAAGAGAACCGGGCGACACGAAAACCATCGTGAGAAAGAAAGAAGCAAGTGAAGTAGAATTTTGCCGTCTTCAGTTTTTTTACTCGCATTGACTTGCATACTTTGAAACGGCTAGGATAATAAATTCAAATTCAATGCTGCATCTGGCTTATGCTTTCTCTTGGTTCTGGAGTTCATGTAACAAAAAGGGAAAAAGAAAGGCCGATCAAAAGGTGTTGATAAGAAAGGGATGTACGGAAGCCTTGTTCACAACACGAACTGCTCGAAACGATGGAATTCTGCGTATGTAGGTGGGAGATTGTCATTGTTGTGATACAGCGTTTTTTTCTCTGGTCTGCTTATAGCAAGGACGCCCGCTAGGGGGCTAAGCAGCGCAGGCGCACTTCGCATGGGCTCCTGCTTTTTTCGGCAATTTTCCAGATACCTGCTTTTATTCATCGAAACTGTGGCATTGACGGAATCAGCAAGGGAAGTGGAACCTGAGGATATCAAGTTTATGAGCGCTACATGGAATTACCATCATTTTTTGCCGTTTGAAGGTTTCACGCCACGCTAACGGAGCCAGCCAACGCGCGTGACCCATGTCCCGTGGGTTGTGAGCCGCCGCTCGCTCTCTTCGAGACTCGGCGCTGCCGCTAAGTATCAATGACTGACGCATCTGACACAGCAAGAACTGCACGGGAACTTAACCAGGAAAATAACAGCATTGGAATGCATGTGGAGGCGATGCAAGAGCAGCAACAACTGGAAGCGGAGTGGACGTATGACGAGAACAGTGGAAAGGCGATAAACATCCAGGAAAAATGGCACACATGGGAGAGGAGAGGAAAGACGACTCAGGTGCATATAAAACCCACAGCCAAGGAAGCAGACCAACAGCGAATGCAGCAAGCGAGAGCAACAAAACCTTTTACGGGAAACATGCCACATTATAGGAAACTGAGACTTCTGCCTTTGCCAGTGGACGACACGAAGATCATCTACAGACCAAAGGCGGGATTACAACTCAAGTGCAACATGTCGAGAATATAATCATTGCAAGTACACCAAACAAAGACATAGCGTATGACATGCTCCTCATGATCACCAACATCCAGCTTGGAGGATCCACTTACAAAGTTAAAGCAAATGTCAAGACACCAGAGGGCATCAGCAAGGGCGTAATCTACAATATCCCGCCAGGAACGAGCGAAGAAGAACTACTTCAAGGGCTACGAGTATCCGCAAGATACACGGTTCTCGCAGCATGCATGCTGGGAAGATCGTCAACAGCACTCATCTACTTCGACAGACTGCACGTCCCATGCAACATCATATATAAATGCTGTGACTACCGCTGCAAACAATACACGAAATTGGTGCAATACTGCAGAGCCTGCGGGGAACTAGGGCACCGGCAAGATATCTGCCCGAAACCCCTTATCAACTTCTGCTACACATGCGGGATGGAAAATTGACAGGAAGATCATGACTGCCAACCCAGTTGTAAAATCTGTCAACAACTCCATGAGACAGCAGGAAAGGAGTGCCGACAAACTCAAACCAAATCCACCACCGTACAAAATCAGACTGCATTGGGAAAACAAGAACCAAGAGCAGAAACGCAGATGGAACTCAAATTCAGACTCCGACTTCCCAGCACTATCCGAATCAAGTAGTACCTCCCTATACAGTCCACGAAGATCCAGAAGTGACTCCAAATCAACAGGCGATCAAGCAAACGAAAGAACCCGGTCAAGATCATGGTCCGGATCACGTACCTGCAACCCACAAAAGCGAGTCACGTATGCAGACGCTGCAGGGGGAAGCACATGAGCACAAGAACCCACGGAAACCGAACGAGATCTGTGAGCACAACTCCAAAATCAACAAGCCCTCATTGACAAGCTCATACAAAGGTGCAAAGAACAAGACACCGCCATTCAAGCCTCGAAATCTTAAGGAATGCCCAACATCCCACCGCCCCTTACAGAAGAATGAATCAAGGAAAATGTAACAATGGAGGTCCGGAAGCAGATAGAGGAGGCCATGACCACTTTTGCAAAAGAAATAACACAACAGCTCCAGCAACACATCACCGCTCAAGCTTGCCCCTATCCATGCTACCCTCCAAGACCTCAGCAACTTCATGTCCTATGCCAAGCAGAACCATGTAACAAAAGCCACAGTAGAAAAGCTACTCAACACCGACACGGCTCGCGAGAAAGCACGTAAAGACCTCCATAATGCAGCCAGACCGGAATCAATGGCCTGGGGCGATAACAACGATATTGATCAAGATGGCAAGTAATCTCAAGATGAGATTCCCACAACTTCCAATGAAGCTGTGGCAATGGAAATGTCGCTCTATACGAACCAAAAGAACAAACCTCCAAGAACTGACCAAACAGGAACAACCAGATATCATCGCTATCCAAGAAACTTATCAGACCAATCTGCGCATACAGGGATATGATACACACACCGGATCTCAGAGAACAGCCATCCTGACAAAGAAAAATCTCACCACGCAAGATCACACAATCCAGGGAACAACCGTGGAACACACCCTAGTGGAAGTGCTACCTGAGAAGACACACCAAAGTCTATACGTCCTATGCTTATATAGTCCACCCAGGGATCCATTATCTGACTTTGTAAAGTTCATCACCGAAGCCAGAAGGTTATCTTAAGGCCATAAACTTGTAATTATGGGGGATTGTAATGCCCCCACACAACATAGAGTTAGCAGCACACGACCAAGAAAGGAGTGCGAGCGCACAATTCGGCACAACAGAATCGCCTCACCCTCTGGAATGATCGTAAACTAACGACTCGAATAGGCAACCGTGTATCCAGGGATACAAATCCCGACCTCACCTTTACAATAGGTATCTCCAAGGCCGAATGGACCCGACTGAAAGAAAATCTCGGCAGCGATCACCACATCCTTCAGCTTGAAATCCTGCACCATAAGAATCCGAGCAGAACCGGAACGGCAAAGCTGACAGACTGGAAGGCCTTTAGAGAGCATGACATAGAGGAAAACATCAAAAATATTGAGTGGTTCACCGAAGTGGTCAAGACGGCGGAGAAGCACACTAAAGTCATCCAACTCACAATGGATATTCATTGAAAACAATGAATATTCTAAAAGTGTTGTCACGCACCGCTTGGGGTAGTGACACACAGTGTCTTTTAAATTTGTACAAGAGCCTCATACTTACAAGATTAGATTACGGCGCCATAGTGTACCATTCCGCTACGCCAAGCGCCCTAAGGATGCTGGATCCTGTACACCATCTAGACATCCGCCTAGCCACTGGTGCCTTCAGGACAAGTCCTGTGGCAAGCCTGTATGTAGAGGCGGACATGTGGTCGCTTGATATGCAACGTTCATCCTTAAGCCTCACCTATTTCCTGAAAGTAAATTCAAACCCGGAACATCCGTCCTTCGCAACCGTAAATAATATGACCAGTTCCACACTCTTTAATAACCGGCCGACAGCAAGAGAACCCTTTTCACTACGTGTAAGAAAAATTAGTGAAGAAATGGACATCCCACTACTTGAAAATACTCTGATGGCCCCAGCAAAGCCAATGCCACCGTGGCAGTGGCAACTCATAGAGTGTGATACTTCGTTTGTAGAGGTCACAAAAGATGCTCCAGAGGCACATATCCGGATGCATTTTCTGGAAATCCAGTTCAAGTACTCGTCCTGCACTCAGTTTTACACCGACGCTTCCAAGTCACATGCAGGGGTATCTTATGCAGTAGTCGGCCCATCGTTCTCCGAGTCCGATGTACTGCACCCGGAAACAAGCATTTTTACGGCTGAGGCCTATGCACTTTTATCGGCTGTGAAGAGTATAGGCGAATCAAAACTCAAAAGATCAATAATATTTACAGACTCCCTAAGCGTCGTAAAAGCCGTCATGACTCTACATAGACACAAAAACCCTGTACTTATTGAACTGTATTCTGCTCTGTGCAAGGCATACCTGTCTAACCAGCATATTATTATATGCTGGGTGCCTGGCCATAGAGGCATCGAGGGCAATGTTCTGGCTGATCAAATGGCCACATCAACTACATCGCGAGCCCTTAACCCTACCGCTTCTATCGCTGCCACAGATCTCAAGCCCTACTTGAGAAACAAACTTCGAAGCCACTGGCAGCGCTTGTGGGATGCCGAAACGAACAATAAGCTCCACTTAGTTAAGCCACAAATTGGCCCGTGGCATCCTGTTACAAAAATACGAAGAACTAATGTCCTATTCTCTCGTCCGTATTCTTCTGCTTGTTTTGTTATGTGAGCGATCCGTTTCTGCAGTTTGCGGTTACGTTTCATCTTTTTCCACCGCCTCAGTAGGCCTCTTCTGGCATCCCAAAGATGTAGGAGATGAGAGTCTACGGCCGGTGTGTCCATTGTGAGTTGGATGACTTTAGTGTGCTTCTCCGCCGTCTTGACCACTTCGGTGAACCACTCAATATTTTTGATGTTTTCCTCTATGTCATGCTCTCTAAAGGCCTTCCAGTCTGTCAGCTTTGCCGTTCCGGTTCTGCTCGGATTCTTATGGTGCAGGATTTCAAGCTGAAGGATGTGGTGATCGCTGCCGAGATTTTCTTTCAGTCGGGTCCATTCGGCCTTGGAGATACCTATTGTAAAGGTGAGGTCGGGATTTGTATCCCTGGATACACGGTTGCCTATTCGAGTCGTTAGTTTACGATCATTCCAGAGGGTGAGGCGATTCTGTTGTGCCGAATTGTGCGCTCGCACTCCTTTCTTGGTCGTGTGCTGCTAACTCTATGTTGTGTGGGGGCATTACAATCCCCCATAATTACAAGTTTATGGCCTTAAGATAACCTTCTGGCTTCGGTGATGAACTTTACAAAGTCAGATAATGGATCCCTGGGTGGACTATATAAGCATAGGACGTATAGACTTTGGTGTGTCTTCTTCTCAGGTAGCACTTCCACTAGGGTGTGTTCCACGGTTGTTCCCTGGATTGTGTGATCTTGCGTGGTGAGATTTTTCTTTGTCAGGATGGCTGTTCTCTGAGATCCGGTGTGTGTATCATATCCCTGTATGCGCAGATTGGTCTGATAAGTTTCTTGGATAGCGATGATATCTGGTTGTTCCTGTTTGGTCAGTTCTTGGAGGTTTGTTCTTTTGGTTCGTATAGAGCGACATTTCCATTGCCACAGCTTCATTGGAAGTTGTGGGAATCTCATCTTGAGATTACTTGCCATCTTGATCAATATCGTTGTTATCGCCCCAGGCCATTGATTCCGGTCTGGCTGCATTATGGAGGTCTTTACGTGCTTTCTCGCGAGCCGTGTCGGTGTTGTTGAGTAGCTTTTCTACTGTGGCTTTTGTTACATGGTTCTGCTTGGCATAGGACATGAAGTTGCTGAGGTCTTGGAGGGTAGCATGGATAGGGGCAAGCTTGAGCGGTGATGTGTTAATTGCTGGAGCTGTTGTGTTATTTCTTTTGCAAAAGTGGTCATGGCCTCCTCTATCTGCTTCCGGACCTCCATTGTTACATTTTCCTTGATTCATTCTTCTGTAAGGGGCGGTGGGATGTTGGGCATTCCTTAAGATTTCGAGGCTTGAATGGCGGTGTCTTGTTCTTTGCACCTTTGTATGAGCTTGTCAATGAGGGCTTGTTGATTTTGGAGTTGTGCTCACAGATCTCGTTCGGTTTCCGTGGGTTCTTGTGCTCATGTGCTTCCCCCTGCAGCGTCTGCATACGTGACTCGCTTTTGTGGGTTGCAGGTACGTGATCCGGACCATGATCTTGACCGGGTTCTTTCGTTTGCTTGATCGCCTGTTGATTTGGAGTCACTTCTGGATCTTCGTGGACTGTATAGGGAGGTACTACTTGATTCGGATAGTGCTGGGAAGTCGGAGTCTGAATTTGAGTTCCATCTGCGTTTCTGCTCTTGGTTCTTGTTTTCCCAATGCAGTCTGATTTTGTACGGTGGTGGATTTGGTTTGAGTTTGTCGGCACTCCTTTCCTGCTGTCTCATGGAGTTGTTGACAGATTTTACAACTGGGTTGGCAGTCATGATCTTCCTGTCAATTTTCCATCCCGCATGTGTAGCAGAAGTTGATAAGGGGTTTCGGGCAGATATCTTGCCGGTGCCCTAGTTCCCCGCAGGCTCTGCAGTATTGCACCAATTTCGTGTATTGTTTGCAGCGGTAGTCACAGCATTTATATATGATGTTGCATGGGACGTGCAGTCTGTCGAAGTAGATGAGTGCTGTTGACGATCTTCCCAGCATGCATGCTGCGAGAACCGTGTATCTTGCGGATACTCGTAGCCCTTGAAGTAGTTCTTCTTCGCTCGTTCCTGGCGGGATATTGTAGATTACGCCCTTGCTGATGCCCTCTGGTGTCTTGACATTTGCTTTAACTTTGTAAGTGGATCCTCCAAGCTGGATGTTGGTGATCATGAGGAGCATGTCATACGCTATGTCTTTGTTTGGTGTACTTGCAATGATTATATTCTCGACATGTTGCACTTGAGTTGTAATCCCGCCTTTGGTCTGTAGATGATCTTCGTGTCGTCCACTGGCAAAGGCAGAAGTCTCAGTTTCCTATAATGTGGCATGTTTCCCGTAAAAGGTTTTGTTGCTCTCGCTTGCTGCATTCGCTGTTGGTCTGCTTCCTTGGCTGTGGGTTTTATATGCACCTGAGTCGTCTTTCCTCTCCTCTCCCATGTGTGCCATTTTTCCTGGATGTTTATCGCCTTTCCACTGTTCTCGTCATACGTCCACTCCGCTTCCAGTTGTTGCTGCTCTTGCATCGCCTCCACATGCATTCCAATGCTGTTATTTTCCTGGTTAAGTTCCCGTGCAGTTCTTGCTGTGTCAGATGCGTCAGTCATTGATACTTAGCGGCAGCGCCGAGTCTCGAAGAGAGCGAGCGGCGGCTCACAACCCACGGGACATGGGTCACGCGCGTTGGCTGGCTCCGTTAGCGTGGCGTGAAACCTTCAAACGGCAAAAAATGATGGTAATTCCATGTAGCGCTCATAAACTTGATATCCTCAGGTTCCACTTCCCTTGCTGATTCCGTCAATGCCACAGTTTCGATGAATAAAAGCAGGTATCTGGAAAATTGCCGAAAAAAGCAGGAGCCCATGCGAAGTGCGCCTGCGCTGCTTAGCCCCCTAGCGGGCGTCCTTGCTATAAGCAGACCAGAGAAAAAAACGCTGTATCACAACAATGACAATCTCCCACCTACATACGCAGAATTCCATCGTTTCGAGCAGTTCGTGTTGTGAACAAGGCTTCCGTACATCCCTTTCTTATCAACACCTTTTGATCGGCCTTTCTTTTTCCCTTTTTGTTACATGAACTCCAGAACCAAGAGAAAGCATAAGCCAGATGCAGCATTGAATTTGAATTTATTATCCTAGCCGTTTCAAAGTATGCAAGTCAATGCGAGTAAAAAAACTGAAGACGGCAAAATTCTACTTATTAATCACTCTTGGGGTTTAAATTAGGACAGATAGATTTGTCAAGAACCAAGTGCAGCAGCATAAAAAAATTCGGTCCAAACTAGCAGTTAATGAAGACACAAAAATACATATGCCGCGCATACAGGACACACTTAGAATTTACTTATTTAAAGGCGCAAACAATAGGACATTAAATCCGTGTGTTATTCTGAAGGCCAACATCTTGTTCTATCATTACTGAGGCCCGCAATGACGCCTCAGTCGTAAACTCAACCTAGTTAGCGGTTGGTTCGGCTTACCGGTAACAGCATACTCAATTAAAATGACAATTACAGGACAAGCGCCATGGGCTAGTCATATCACTACTTCAAACCATTACGTTATTAAGCACCTGGAATAGCAGGCCAGGCGAATAGCCAGGCTAACATCTCTAGCATCTCATTAAAGAATGTTTCTCTCTCTCTCTCTCTCTCTATATATATATATATATATATATATATATATATGTGTGTGTGTGTGTGTGTGTGTGTGTGTGTGTGTGTGGCAGAGAAAGCAGCTCAATAACGTAATGGTTTGAAGCATGTGATATGACTGGGCCATTGCGCTTGCCCAAGTGTCATCCAAATTGTTCTAAATTACTCGATGAGGTGGCCTATTCTACGAAAAGTGACAATGTTGAATTGAACAATTGACATAATTACACTAATTAACTTTTTATTAATTACTTTACTGCTCATATTTTTATCTACGAATTGTAGCTAGTGATTATGCAAGGCATATCGACTTGGAACGAATTCTGAGGAGGGCACCGGTTTCGATATATGCGGTATCAAACTTGGAGTAAAAATCCACTGTTTTTTAACTTACCGTAAAAACCGGAATATAGGTCGAACTTTTTTTCAAAAAACCATTGCGAAAAGTCGACCCTCGTATTATATACCGGACATGGGCGGAAAAATTACGGAAGTCTTGCAACAATGGGCAGGTGAAGTAAACAGCCGCTTTCACCACCGCATTCAGGCTGATTTTTTACATTTAGTTTCAAAATGAGCGGAAGCCGACGGCAATTCACCGTCGCCTTCAAGAAAAAGGCGATTGAGTACGCGGAAGCCCACTGCAACCCGCCAGGTTGCCGTGTGCTTCGTATTGTGCTACCATCGACCCGCGTGTTTGTCGCGTAATTCATTTTCCAGGGCAGCTGGGCCCTCGACTGTGGCGCCGCCGCTCGGGAGAACTTGAAACACGGCGGCGCCTCGGATCTGGGCACTTTTGCTCCCTAAGGATCGCCTTTGCCTAGGTACCACTATAGTGTTCTAGAATAATGTTCTAGAGGGAGCCTGAGAAACGGCTACCACATCCAAGGAAGGCAGCAGGCGCGCAAATTACCCACTCCCGGCACGGGGAGGTAGTGACGAAAAATAACAATACGGGACTCTTTTGAGGCCCCGTAATTGAAATGAGTACACTCTAAATCCTTTAACGAGGATCAATTGGAGGGCAAGTCTGGTGCCAGCAGCCGCGGTAATTCCAGCTCCAATAGCGTATACTAAAGCTGCTGCGGTTAAAAAGCTCGTAGTTGGATCTCAGTTCCAGACGAGTAGTGCATCTACCCGATGCGACGGCTCGGACTGAACATCATGCCAGTACACTGTAGTACCACGCCGGATACGCCACTAGGTCCATTCGCCCCTAGCTACACTGGCTGCACGGCTGCACAACTTGAAACACAGCCGCGATGTAGACGCTCCTGCTGCATTTGTTGCGCTGCCGTGTTCTACAGTCGTGAAACGTGTTTTCTCTGTCGCGATGGGGGCATATGAAAACTCTATAATCGCAACGTGGTGAGTAAAACGGTTCAAATTAACGACGCAGTGTGTTGTCAGCATTCATGGTGCCAAAACGTCGCTTGTGATGCTCAGCCGAAGAGCCCCTTGTGAACGTGTACCGTCTCTAGCTCAGACCATTTCGCATACCGCAACATCATGCTCGCGATTAATGGGTTACCGTTTTGATGTATTGAAACGCATAATCTGAGTGTTAGGTGCTACGATTATGGTGGTGGGACAAGATAAGCCCCAATTAATGCACGCGTTTTTAAGAGTGTTTAGTGCACATAGGTGAAATTCTGAACAAGTGTGCCCCCCCCTCCCCCTCCTGCCGCTGTCTTTACCTTGCATTCCTCATGTATTAAGTGCAGATGGTTGGTTGTGCTGGCACGTTCTCGTTTGCATGGGTTTCGCCCTTGCGCAGGACCTGTACCATCATTTTAAAATGCAAACAAAATATCGAGGTTTGAAGACTGAACCTATTTTTGTATAATTCGATGGCGCCAGAGTACCGTGAAAGGTCTGCAGGAAGATTCGTACTACGTTCTACAAGTTCATATTTATTTGTGTGCTCGGCTGTTGACAAAGGCATTGCACAAAACAGCAACACTTATGTGGCATAAAAGGAAAAAAAATGTGGTTGATCCCTCTTATATAGGAATCGGTATAGAACACGAAAGTGAAACGTGTCTTCACAGAAGTAGTGTAATGTTTATTGCACATTGATATATAATGTCTATTGGTGTTTTGTGGCTAAAGCGCCCTTAGGCGTTGATGCACCCACGCTGACGCCTGGTGGCACGTCTCCTCCATCACGACTACCAACGTCGATGACCATGAGCAACCGTCGTGCATATGGAAGCTGCACTACGCTGCACACGCTAGCACAACGCGAAAGACGAAGCACGTAACTGACACACTAATACAACGCGCAAGACAAAGCACGTAACTGAATCGTCACCGAGTCAAATCAGCGCGTACAGCGCGTCGTAATTGCAGCCTCCGCGATCAACTTCAGAAACATTTTCAGAGCTAATTGCGGAGGCCACGCTCCGCTGTGCTGAGTACGGTGAACGTCACCTGGCGTTGGTAGTGCTTCTTGATGCCAGCGTCCCTTCGAATGCTGGCATCGAGGCGTCGTAGTGCTGAGACCACCGAAGCGTTCACTGTCGGTGCGCGTTAGTGTCATAATGCAGTACTTCTCTTTTCTGCTCGTAGGCGGCGGCACCGCCCCGAGCAAGAGCGCGGGTACACGGAGGAGTGTTAGATATATAAGGCGCGTCTGTGTAGCTCTCTGCAAATGCGTTTGTGGCGCAATGGGTTAAACGCTCGGCGATCTATCGTCGCGGACCGAGAGGTCGTGGGTTCGATTTCCAAATTTTGCATGTTTGTGGAACTTTTTCTTCTGGTTTCTTTCTTTGTATTATGTTCTATGACGTATTTCCGTGACGGAAATACGTCAGTGAAGTCTTGGTGGACCCCGGCATAAAACACTTTCGTGTTAAAAAAATTGCAGTCGAGGTAGGACTAGAACATGATTCTAGTGGAGTCGTGTTCACTGTTTCCACGATTTTGCGGACCCTGCTCTTCTGACTGGCTGCAACTTTGTCATCATTGTTACTGCAGCTTCTGGTCGATGTAGGTGCTTTATTGGAAGCGAAATTTGATGAAGTAACTTACCCGTTTTGTATTTGTACAGCTTTTTATCTGTCATTCGTTCTTTCCTCAACCTGGAAGAGCTGGCCTGAATGCGAAGTGTTAAGGCCAGTCTCCAAAATATTTAATGGTACAGGTCATCTCTTAATTTGTATTTGTATAGCTGACACTTCCAGCTATGCAAGTTGCTACTTTCAATTCTGTGCCTAGTTGGGTACTGCTATATCCTGCCACAAGTTCACCATTTAACAGCTACTGCACTTGTTTCATCCACCTACCATTCACACCGACAAGGCAGAGGTATGGTATCAGTAACATTTGTTGCACAAAATTCTTGCTGTAATTTAATTGCGTGATCAATCTATATTAGTAAGGCAAAGACATTAAAATTATCTGCAAAGGTCGAGTATTCAGTGCAATCTTGGGCACTGCAGACAAATATTCTTGCATAGAATGCAAAGAGCATACTAGGAACACAGCTCTAGCCAAGAGAAAAGGTAGCATAAAGCGGGGTGCTTGTGTTGTCGCATGGCTCTCTTAAATGGGTTGTGGCTCCTGCACATAATGGCCTCTCTCTGCAGCCAAGTTGTGCAGTTATTTCATACAACTTGCAGTGCCATTGATTGCTGGGGGACCCTGACCCTCTGCAACACATTCTGAAAGCACAGCTGAAACAACTTTGCCTGCCACAAGCACTTTGGAGGGCTTGCTGGACCATATTTCAGCTCTCACCGTGCATGGTTTTGTCTTGGCAGTCTTGACACCTTGTTGGAACAGCTTGGATTACCTCCAAGCTGTGACCAAAATTAGGCAGACCAAGTGTTCTGTGGAAAAAGGAATTTCTTGACAACTCCAACTCATAACACGAAATTGATGAAGTTTTCTTTCATATACACAAAACTTGGAATAAATGCAGAATCTTGCTTCTATCCCTGAAGTAACCCCCCCCCTCCCCTTTTTGTCCCGCTTTGACGTTCGAGGATTCTGGCCACATAATGCATAGGTGCTATGGCGGACACAGTTCCTGTAATTGCAAAATGGGTAAATAGTCCCACGTACTGGCAAGTTCTGGAACAATTGGTTATCTAACTTGGCACAGACACTAAGCACGTTATAGACTAGTGCTTGTAAAATAATAATGGGAATGCAATTGCTTCCTCTTTCATTGTGAAACTAGCCTTACACGGCAAATTTTCATTATATGAAGGCTAGAGCAATGAAGTTGGCATGTGCGTGCAGTGGTTTACTCTCTCCCGATTACACAATCACACTCCCTGTGCACCAACAATTGCACCAACGCTGCAAGTGAACATCATTCCACTCTACCAAATGCAACTTAGTATGTGGCTTAACAGTGTACCTTTTCATATTCTAAATTACTATGAAAGAGTGAAAACAGCCACACTTATGCAAAAACTTTAGGTCTTTCTTTTTGCCCCTGCAGGTGATTATAGAAAAAAATGGTGCTTGAGAGCATGAAGAGTTGTTCCCGTACAACATGGTTGGCTTTAGGCCTCTCTCCACATAGGATGTAATGCTTCTGCTCAAGAATCAGGTTATTGACAATAGAAGCAGGGACATGAGAGGTATATTGGCCTTAGGTTTGTCTAAAGCGTTTGAAACAGTGGCTCACGACTGCATTCTCAAAGAAATCTCTGCGCTAAATCTAGGGGGTAGATTCTTTACTTTTGTGGAATCCTCCCTCAGGGGCAGGACGGCGGCTATCAGAGTAGGACAATCAAAATCAGAACCATTTGAGCTCGGACGTAGAGGAACCCCTCAGGGTGCAGTAATTTCCCCCCTTCTATTCAACATTGCGATGCACAGGCTTTCTAAGAGATTATCAGCTGTACCAAATGTGGAACATGCACTCTACGCTCTGACGATATCACAATTTGGTGCCCGGGAGGTTCGGAGGCGGCCGTTGAGCCGGCGCTCCAGGAAGCCCTAGAGGTTACTGAGTCCTTCCTTGACGGAACGGGACTTAAGCTCTCCCCGAATAAATCCGAACTTTTACTATACAGGCCATCGAGACAGGGGGTTCGAGGGATAACGCCTCTAGACCAGATTCCTATTAATGTTTATATGAGGAATGGTCAGATCCCCAGGGTCGACTCGATCAGAATCCTTGGGTTGCTGCTTGACTCCAGGGGCTGTAATGCCAAGATCATTGCTCACCTCACGTCCAAAACTGAAAGCATTCTTAGACTGATCATGAGAGTATCTAATAAGAAAGGAGGGATTGGTGAGGACAACCTGCTTAGAGCGCATCACGCATTCCTCATGAGCCACGTCAATTATGTTGTTTCAGCCTTACATTGGACAAAAACGGAGAGGGACAAACTAGACACCCTGATGCGGAAAAGCATCAAAAAAGTGTTGGGCATCCCGATTACAGCAAGCACTGAGAAACTAGTGCAGCTAGGGGTGCACAAGACTATCCTCAAGCTGATTGAGGCACAAAGGTCTGCGCAGGTTGTGATACTTTCGGGCCGGCCGACGTCTTCTGGAGGCAGCGGGTCTTCGACCTAGCTTCAGCCTGAGGGAGATTGTACAACTTGATGTTAAGGTCAGAGGTACCTACGTCGTTGATCCATTTCCAAGAAATGTACATCCGCGGCACAATAAAGGAAGGCGAGTAGAGCGAGCTAAAGCGTTTTTAAGAACACTTCAGGCATTGAATCCTTTGTTGATGTTGCCCAGTATGATTGTGCGGATAAATTCACAGTCTCTGCAGTTAACGACAGGGGTGAACTTCTCTCCACAGCTTCGGTAAGGACTAACATGGTCGATGTGGCCGAGCAGGTTGCCATCGCAATCGCGATGCTTGATCCCAAACGATTGATTATTTACACGGACTCCGGCGTGGTGGTCAGGACCTTCGCCTCAGGCCTCGTAGCAAAAGCGGCAGCGCTTCTAAAAAAGAAATCAGATACAGACTCTATCCGCCACATTACTTGGTTCCCAGCCCACATGGGAGACGTGTTGCCGGGTCGCCTGAACCCCAATGAGATTACTCACCGCCGTGCACGAGAACTCACGTGCCGCGACGGCGGTGGGACCTCTTGCGAGTTCGGAGACTATTGGCCATAGTGACCCTCTACTTACGTTCCATGAAATTACGGCACGTGACAAAGGGGAGCGGCGACATTTTCCACCTCCCCATCCTAAATGGAGTAGAGCACTGTATCGTACTCTCAGGATGCTTCAGACGTGTTCGTACCCATCGAGAGGCTTCCTGAGTAGACTACACACAGAGATAGTTCCTCATTGTCTGGATTGTGGGGAAGAATTCTGTACTTTAGCCCATAAGCTCTGGCAGTGCCCTGTGTTACACGACTTCAACAACAGCGAGGGCTGGGAGAAGGCCATCACGAGCACTAAACAGGAAGCCCAGTCCAAGGTTGTCCAGAGGGCCCATGAGAGAGCAGAGTCATGGCCTCCCAGCTCCAACATGGGATTAGCCAACAGCTAGCCAGGGGCCTCTCTGGGGCTCCAATGGCTTGCTCCTCGGGACCTTAATAAAGTTCTTTGTCTGTCTGAGGTAAAAAAATGTTTGGCGCACAAATGTTACTTGTTCTCTAGGAAGGTGTTCTGACTGTGCTTGCATAGGCTGTACTTCTCGGGACATTCAACATCATTCATGGTGCACCTGAACTATAACACACACGAAGTATATGGCACATCCATACAAAGAAATGGCTATCACATCACAGTAGCGTTTATTTTTATGCTTTCAGGATATACATTAACGCAACACTAATACAAGCTGGCCAGACCGAAGGCTGGATAACTTGACAGCTGCACACAGCCCGTCCTGTTGCCAGTACATCACATTGGTCTGAGGACCTGCAAGAGTGACATGCAGGTTGTAGTATAGCCAGTACAGTATACTGCTAGCGTGAGGCATTTGAGAATTCAACTTCAAGTTTCCATAGACATCAACATTACTATTATATCTATCTAGGCAGCGAACTTGGAGACGCAGCCAGCGCTGTCCTAGCTGCCTTACATGAAAGCCACAGTGACTTGGAGATTACCACTTTCTTTAATATGTCCAAAGCCTTTCTTTTTTTTGTCATGATACAACCACTGATAGCCAATTATCATCTGAGTCAGAGAAATGAGCACTGGCAGATGTCAAGATGCCATTCAGCCAGTTGAGTTTCTCTAGCAGGGAATCAATAGCCAAATTTTCTGTGCAAAATGTCATTATGCACCACTCCCAAGTAATTCATTTGCTTGCTCCAACAGTGCCTGCACAATCCAAAAGTGGCTGGCTCTGAATATTTGTGGCTGTCGACCTCAATGTGGCCGTACCTAGTTCCTAATAAAAACCTGCTTCGCTGCTATGTATGGGCATTGCCATTAAAAGCTGGACTAACTAGCAGCCCAACATGGTTATAGTTGCTAGAAGCTGCTATTGTGGAGACACTGCCCAACATCTACATGCACTATGCAATATTGAAACCTGTGCTTGTCTATCTTTCGCCGGTGACCCCCTTTTCACTGGCTAACGAATGTTAAACGTTGTCGCTCGGTGCAGGACACGCCTGCATGTATAGAAAGTTTCTCGAACGTTATCGATGCTTCTATCCGTTGTCTGTTGTCACCGACGCTTATGTAATCTGATTGTATGAGCGACGCAACTTGTCTAGTACTTTCTGGAAGACACGCGGGCACCAGGGATTACTCTGGAACCTTCAATGGCTCGTGTATAAAAGCTGACGTGTTTCATCGCTGATCAGATTTTGACGATCACCCACTGTGTTCGCCGCTATTGTTGTGCTTCGAGTGCAACTTGCCTATGTGGACACAGGTTCGCCCAGTAAAAAGTAGGCTTCGTCATTCACAGTTTTGTGACTTTCTTCACCGTCACTACTAAGTGACAATATGAGCATGCTGCCGGTATCAAACCTAAAACCAGTCAATAATTGATGCAGGAGATTGCCTTATTCAACAGCCTTTGAAAGCAATATTAAAAGAATGTAAAACATTTGGAAAGAATATTTTTATTCTTGTCTGAAATATCACTGCTAATTTTGAAGTTGCCATTTTGTTCTCGGACATCTTGTGCACCTAGTATGTAGCTTTTATTTATTTCAAAAGATATGCTGGGTCAATAACTATTTTAACCTGTCAGGACATGTGCTTAGTATTATGTCATGTTCAAATAAAGCAACAGACAAATTTCCTGCACGGTAAATTTTATTAGCATTTTGGAGGCAATCAACAAGCAATGTACAGCTTAATGAGTGAAATGGTGAGCATGTCACAAAATCTTTTTGATGTGTGCAACCAGAAGCACGATAAGTTAGGATTCTTGCTGCACCATCAGCTGTTAAATACCCGTGTGCTACATCTACAAGATGCAAGAGCAATGTGTCAAAGGAAACATGCATTCGTGTAAAAAGAGTCGCATACATACACTGACACAACCTTGTTCAGAGAGGAGTGGCCTGAAAGACGTTTGCAGCATTCAGCCAAGGTGCATACATAGGCATGAACACGAATGTGCATCACGAAAAGTCGATCAATTTGGCAAGAAAATGTGCAAACAAGTTTGCCAAACCTAGGTAAAAAAGAGGTAACTGTGGTGTTGCAGAGGTCAAACCAGGATTGTTCAGTGTCACAAGGATGCACTAAGGCCGCGATTTTGTAGCGATTCCTTCTCCGATGATATTCCTTTTCGTGCTTTGTCAGTGGTCAGAGTGACGTCCCACCCGCGTTATCCGTTATCAAAGCGATCAGCCGGCCGTGAACGGTGGATGATAAGAGTCGCATATAATCGAGCGGAAGGCATTGCTACAGAATTGTGGCCCAAACGCACAGCTGTCAAATGAAGAAAAGGTCAAATAAATGGGGAATTCTGAGGATCACAATGATGGATCGGGCATTGGAACACAGCTCTTGCTTGATTATTATACAACCACAGAAACAAGGGCCACACATCACCTGGCCTCACATGTGCATATATCACAGCACAAAGAGATATGAGTGCTTTTCTCAGCTTCCCGAGACAAACACCACCCCTCAACGAAACAGTGACCAGATTGCTGTTTCGTGTTTGGCGTACCGCACACATTCAAGCCCACTCTTAAGCCTTCAACTATGTCCAAGAAAGTCATTTGGCCTTAATAAATATAAAGCATATGACAATCTTCTCAAGTGAAATAGCATACAAGGATTCAAAAGATGGGAAAGCAAGAGACCCAGAATTTTCACAAGATGTGATATATCCTCGTGTCTGCTCACGCACCAATATTAAAGATTACCAGTGAGTCCTATGACACTACTTGATTTGCTGTTTTTACGCAAAATACAAATATAGCATTCTATGTTCCCACAGTATGCCATCTCGGACGAAATGCCCGCTACAATATGGTCCTTTCGTATCCCAGCCATATGTGTGAATGCTTCAATATCACTACGTTACATTAATCGTAACTTGTGTAACCCCGCAAATTAGCATTCCTAACATTTGTCCACCCGCACCTCGAGTTTGCATCCTCAATATGGTCTCGCCATCATGAGTACTTAATCTGCACGTTGGAAGCCACACAAAATGGAACTAGTCGATTAATTTCCTGCAACTGCAATCGGTAGTCCAGCATAATTCAAATCAAACTTGACCTTTCGCTTCGTACACTAAGTAGTCCCTGGAACACACAGTACAGTACTTGCATTGCTTCACGTAATCAAATGAAGTCAACAAGACTGCACATGGAACCGTGATGAAACCGTGCGTCAACTAAAGCAACATACAGTCGCGATCAAATGGTGTGAACTTGGCAAACTGAAAGCTGAGGATTTCATTGGGCCTCTGAGATCACCGTAGCAAACCACATAACTGCTGCCAGGGCAGCACTCCATGCACTGCAGATTGATGCAAGAGGCACGTTCTGCTTTAAGCTTAGCACCATGCACAGTCATAATTTCAGCAACGATGACCCTGGGCCGACCCTGTTGGTCAAACCAGTTGGGAACAGTTCCTCTGACATTTTGGTTCGGTTCAGCTGAAAATAATGGTTTATCTTTGGTTTGGTTAAAAGCCTGGTTAGAAACAAGACCACATATAGAGATTCAATGAATTAAACACTGTTGCCTAAACACAAATTCACTGCACACAACCCTGACATCTTAACACTTGAAAATCAAGGACTTACTTTATTTACATCATACTGCAGGCCGTGTGGCCCAAGCAGGAGGGGCAAGTTAACACATAAAAAATATGTGTACAAAAGGCAGAATTGCAAAATATAAAACTTAGGAAAGGAAACAAAATAGCACAAAAGAGCAATGTTACTTAGGAAATACTAATAATATGAGTTTGAAATGAATCAGAGGAGTTGAGATGTTGGAAAGGGACGAGGTTCCATTCTTGTATAGTTCGGGGAAAAAAAGAAAATTTAAAAAGGTTTGTCCTGGCAATGTAAGGGGAGGGTGCGAGGGGGTGGGAATGACTGGTTTTCCTGGATGCAGAAGAGTTATGTATGGACTAGGATCTGAAGAGAATTAACGGTTTATGAAGGAGTAAAGGAACTTCAGGCGTATTATTTTTCACCTTGTTTGAAGGGTGTGAAAACGATTAGTGCACTTGCGTTATAGACTCTTCTCGGCCATATTTTGAAAAAAATAAAACGTATGGCTCTTCTCTGTATCTTTTCAAGGGCGTTAATGTTGATTTTGTTAAACGGGTCCCAAATAACGCACAAGTATTATAATTCGGGTCGAATAAAAGGGGCATAGGCTAATGATTTCACTTTATGGGATGCATGTTTAAGCTTATGGCGAAGTAGACATAGCTTTCTAAAAGCAGAAGAGGCGGTAGCAGCAATGTGGCTATTCCAATTTAGGTTGTTAGTAATTGTAATTCCAAGATATTTGTACTCGCTCACTTCGGCCAAGGGGTCTTGGCCAATGGAATAAGAAAACTTCAGGGGTAGTTTTTTATTTGTTATACATAGAAGCACATATTTATCAGAGTTAAGTTTCATTCCCCACTTCTTGCTCCACTCAAGAATGATGTTTAATGCTAAATGAAGATATAGTTGATCATTAACTGTATTAATATCCTTAAAAATAATATAGTCGTCTGTGAACAGACGAATATTGACAGGGGCCTCTATTACGTCAGCTATGTCGTTACAATAAATAAGAAATATTAGTGGGCCAAGCACGCTGCCTTGAGGCACGCCAGAGGTTACTGAAAGAATTGGACTGCTGCCCATCAATCACTACGTCCTGTTTTCGATGCGTTAAGTAAGCAGAAACCCAGGACAGGATAAAGCCAGGAAGACCAAGGAATTCTGATTTACAAATTAATTTGTCATGAGGAACTACATCAAAAGCTTTTTGAAAATCCAAAAATATCATATCTACTTGGCCAGCCTTGTCTAAGACAGAAGTAAATGAGTGATTGACTGTGCTTAATTGGGTGACTGTCGAGAGCGCCTTCCTGAAGCCATTTTGGAAAAGAGATAAAATGTTATGCTCGTTTAAGAAATCATTAATGTAGTCGGCAACAATGTGCTCAATTAATTTACAAGAAGAGGACAACATGGAAATCGGATGGTAATTGAAGACTGAACTTGGGTCAACTTTTTTTAATATAGGGACAACACGTGCTACTTTCCAATCGAATGGAAGTACCGCGGAATGTAGAGAGGCCTGAAAGATTACTACAAGACATTTAATTAAAATAAAGGTTCCGCATAACGCCGAAGGAAGGTGTTGGGAATGCAATTTGTACCAACAGATGATTTCACTTTTAATCGGAGTAGCATATTAAGTACACCTTGATGAGAAATATTAACGTCAGAAGAGCAGGACAGTGAAGTTTGGAAAGAGGGTTCAGTGGGCGGGGAGAAGACACTGTGGAAGTGGTCATTTAAAAGGTTAGCAACAGCATTGGGATCAGTTATTGGAATGCTATCATGGATAATATTTGTTATAGATTGATTCTGTTCCTTGATAAAGTTACAGAACTTCTGGGGATCTTCCTTAATTAAATTCGGTAAAGTGCTACTGAAATAAAAATTTTTTGCTTCTGCAATGGCTACAGAAAGGGCGACACGAACATTGGTTAAATTATCGGTAGCTGGGCCTTTCTTTCTAAGGCATTTGGCTTTACATTTTAATTGAATAGTGCACCTATTCATCCATAGTTATGTTAACTGGCTTTTTACGTTTGTTAGGTATAAATTGATCAATGCAGAATAAACACATGATTTTAAACTTTTCCCAAAGCTGCAGAACATCATTCTGGCAAAATTCAGAAAGACAAGAATCAAGATGATCTGTTATTCACACATCAGCAGCCTGCGCAAAATTTTTTCACAATCGTAGGCGGATGCGTGTCATGCACGTGAGTACGAGTACCATTCAGCGAGAATGATGCAACAATAAGTTCATATTCAGACAACCCAGGTCCCATAGATACAGAATAATCGGAAAAGGATCGTTCAAGAAAGACAAGGTCAAGCAACGAACAAGACCGTTTCCAAGTCTGGTAGGTTCACGAACTACTTGTACAAGTTTGTGGTCGAGCATCATATCAAAAAGCACATTTGCGTCGAGAACAGAACCGGCACCTGACATAACACGATTCCAGTCAATGCCTGGCAAGTTAAAATCGCCAACTACTAATAGCTTATTTCTATTGAACTGGGCAATCTGGTCACTTATCCCTAATAAATAATCGGCAACCTGTACATCGCACATAAAATAAAAACATGACCATAAATATTCAGTTTTACGAGCAGACTTCCGGTGTCGCTTGAATCTGATAACAGAATGGCCTCCACAAACGACTTTACAATAACAGCAACCCCACCGCCCCTAGAAGTTCTATCTCTACGAATTATTTTGTGGGCAGGCGGGATTTCGCTATCAAGCCAGGTTTCCGTTATAACTGCAACGTGTGGTGAGTGCGACAATACAGCTTCTTTTACACATTAAAGTTAGGAGTCCGGTACATATTCTAAATGTCTTAAAACGGCAGCTTTCTTTTCTCCTGAGTTTCAAGCCCTTTCAAGCCCTTTTAGTTTTAGAACAATAATCTGGATATGTTTCTTTTTTTACACTTGCCTTGATATGCAATGAATGCACATTTGTTTTGAGCATTACCGTGTTCACAGCAAATGTGGCAGTGAGACTATTATTTGTGTAGCACTAGAAAAAAGATGATGAGCAACTAGGTATTCAAAATGTTTATTTTAGTAGAATGGCTTGATGGTAATATCAAAAGTCTATGTGCATGCACCAGCAGGAATGGATCATCATAAGAACACTAAATCGAAAAAAAAGGAATTCTGTTTTGGATTACTGCAGTTATACAAAGAGCCATGGAGCTCAACACAGTGATACCTCGAAGCCCTGTTAACAATGTGTCAGCTAGTACCTTGCATCTCTCTCTGCTGAAATATGTTTCGAAGGTTAGTGCCAGCTTTCTGAAACTGTGTAGCGATTGATCTTATAAGAGGTGAATATCCGCAAATATTTTTTTTCAGTCCGAGAGATGACTTTTTCTTGACTGCAACAGGCAGCCAACCGCATGACTGGGACGTATAATAGCTGGACAGATTGCAGCGCGCAGCAACCAAGCCCACAATATCTTGCGAGTAGCTGCAGAATGCAAGACCAGTAGGAACTGCACGAACGTTACCAAGTCCCCGCACACGTGCACTAAACTTACAACATCGCCATTGCCCGTAACCCGCGCACCTGTTCTATTTTACGCGTACCGCCCTTCTGTTTTTAGTAAAATTTCGCAGCGAGATGGCACTTCTCTGCTCCGCGTTATTCAATAAAACTATTGGCGCTGTTATCTGCGACGTTCCTCCGAAACATGTGTTGCTAACGGACAGCGAAACCAGTGCACGCCAACGCGGGCTTCTCCAATGGCGTAGTAATTTTTTCTTAGCGAACCAGGCAAATGCAATATGCCAAGTGTTGTGTTATTTAACAATGCGGAGCAACAAATGCGTCATGTACCGACATCGTCAAAACTGCAGCAAATAACGAAGCAGGCCGTGGTTGCAATACCTAAGAGCGGTGTCAATTTCACTTTTCATCAAGCCCAGAATCAAGAAAAACGGTGGCTGTATACAGCTCTATACCAATAAAGCATGTAAAGGAAAAAGAAATACATATTCACCTCGATAGGCAGGCCACAAGTTCGTGCAGGACGCAGTGGCTATTTGCTTGCCTTCAGGTATGACGGGTACACAAAGTGCCGAAAATTAAATATCGATGCTTGATTTTCTAGATGGTACTAAGTATACTTGTAACGAAGACGTACATTTAAGAACACAATATCATTCAAAATAGCGCAAGAAAGCTTGGTACTTGAGCTGTTTCAACTTCAAAAAGCCAAACAGGAAGCCGCCATGACACTTGTTTCAGGAAGTAGATGGCACCACCTTGTGGCGCTTCACGCTTTAGAAAACCGAAACCGAAACTGCCTTACTTTTGTTTCAGGAAGTAGTTGGCACCATCGTGTAGCGCTTCACGCAGTAAAAAACCGAAACTGCCTAACTTTTTTTTTTTAAAGCGCGTGAGAATATTTAGTTGGTTGTCGAAAATCCACCCAATATTTCTCCACGACGACAATAATCTGTCAGATAATCTGCCCATAGCTGACGAAACAGTCACAAGGACTTAAGTATTCATGTTGTATTAGATCGCTTAATTTTAACTTATAGGCGCGCCCAATGGAAGTAATCTCGATCTCAAGGAGCACTGACGACCGCGATCGAGAGCTAAATCTAAAGTGTGTGAACGCGGTATTACGGCATCGGTTGGCTCAGTGAAGGTGAACGTTCTAGGAGCGGAAATGCAAGAACAGTGAAGAATTCTGCCTCCACGTGAAATGCCGGGAGGGACGGGGATGGTTTAAAGTAAAAAATGTGGTTGATCCCTCTTATATAGGAATCGGTATAGAACACGAAAGTGAAACGTGTCTTCACAGAAGTAGTGTAATGTTTATTGCACATTGATATATAATGTCTATTGGTGTTTTGTGGCTAAAGCGCCCTTAGGCGTTGATGCACCCACGCTGACGCCTGGTGGCACGTCTCCTCCATCACGACTACCAACGTCGATGACCATGAGCAACCGTCGTGCATATGGAAGCTGCACTACGCTGCACACGCTAGCACAACGCGAAAGACGAAGCACGTAACTGACACACTAATACAACGCGCAAGACAAAGCACGTAACTGAATCGTCACCGAGTCAAATCAGCGCGTACAGCGCGTCGTAATTGCAGCCTCCGCGATCAACTTCAGAAACATTTTCAGAGCTAATTGCGGAGGCCACGCTCCGCTGTGCTGAGTACGGTGAACGCCACCTAGGTGGCGTTGGTAGTGCTTCTTGATGCCAGCGTCCCTTCGAATGCTGGCATCGAGGCGTCGTAGTGCTGAGACCACCGAAGCGCTCACTGTCGGTGCGCGTTAGTGTCATAATGCAGTACTTCTCTTTTATTGCGATAGCAATTATATGGACACTCAAAAGCAGATTTCTGCCGTCGGCGTCGCCGTAGCCGTCGCCGTCGCCGTCGCCGTGAGGTTCCGTATGACGTCATTTGGAGAAGAAATCGTCGCCGCGCGCCGAACGCTGTATGTGCGAGTGAAAGGGCGCGAGGGGCGCGTCTTTCACGGGGAGTGAACGCACGGCGGAGAACAAACGCGCGTTCCGCGCCGTGCTCGCTTAAGGGCTGCAGAAGTAGGCGTCTCTTTTCTCCTTTACAATCACCATATATGTAGAGCAAACGCACCTTCTTCCGACGCGCGAGAAGCCGTGGGGGAGGGGGAGGGAAGGGAGGCGACGTTTAGCTGCGGCACCAAGTGCCTATTTATATCACAGGCTCCGGCAACAGTCACCAACGCCGCACGCATTTTGAGCGAACGCGGGCAAAACGCCGATGGCGTCGACAACAGTTCTGCGTGTTGCCGATGCTGCTGCATGTCCAAGTTTATACAGCTGATAAAGCTAATATCATTACTCCGTATAGCTCTCTATAAGTTTGCTATCGCAATTGATGCTTCGCCTTTCAGGTGAAACTGCGACCACTTTTTCTGCTCGTAGGCGGCGGCACCGCCACGAGCAAGAGCGCGGGTACACGGAGGAGTGTTAGATATATAAGGCGCGTCTGTGTAGCTCTCTGCAAATGCGTTTGTGGCGCAGTGGGTTAAACGCTCGGCGATCTATCGTCGCGGACCGAGAGGTCGTGGGTTCGATTTCCAAATTTTGCATGTTTGTGGAACTTTTTCTTCTGGTTTCTTTCTTTGTATTATGTTCGTGTACATTGTAAGCTGACGTATTTCCGTGACGGAAATACGTCAGTGAAGTCTTGGTGGACCCCGGCATAAAACACTTTCGTGTTAAAAGTAAAGACATGTACATGTCACTGTCGAGCCTTTGTACGAAGCGAAACCGCCCTTGGCCGCAGACAGCGCAGCTGCTGTAGCGCCCACGGCGAGGACTATACGTGGGACGACAGACGCTCCAATAGCTCGCCGCGCTCCCTGCGCAGGCATGAACGGCACGGACACGGCTAAATTTGCAGTCTCCAGGATAGCGCACGGAGACAGCTCACTAGCCAGAGATCATATTCTAGCACCAGCTCGCCGTGACGTCTAGTAGTAGTAGTAGTAGTAGTAGTAAACATTATTTAGAAAAAAAATTGTGCGATGAACTGGACCCCTCAGTCCAGGCGCCCGCTGGTTCTGGCGCAGCTACACTTCCGAAGCTTCAGAAGACCCTAATACCCCTGTCACACGAGAAGCTTTAATCTCATTTCTATCTAATGACATTCGATACATCAAATGACATTAGGTACCTTGCGCTGCTACACGGCAGAAAATAATGTCATTTGTAGACGATGGCAATGGCGATGCAGTGAACACTAGAATGATCAAGAAAGTCGCAACATGTGTAAAAAAACATGTTGATATATATATCAGGTTTAATGAAATTTGATTTTAGCGTGATAGCAACAACATGCAATTAACATTATGAGGTTTTCTACATATTTAAGAAAAACTCACACATACGCAGTCGAGACAAGACCGCAGCCACGTAGGAATCCAATATTTGGTCAACGAGCAATATGTCTGACATGGCGGAGTGCGACGACGCTGCTGAAAGTTCTCCCGCCGATCGGATGAGACGCATTCTTGCAGCTTATTTCTGCTTTCGTGCAAGGCGCATCAATGAGGAAAGACTGCTGGACATTCAGATAGAAGAACAGGAAAGTGAGTCGCGTGATATTGAAGAGCGGCTGCAGGCCAGTGCCTTTACAGTTGCTGCAGTAATGGCAGCATCATTCAGCGTTCATAGAGAACGATGGAGCTTCCAGCGAAATGAGCGCTGGTTTGAAGACACCATGCCTCATCTAGGGGAATATCACTTCAAGCAAGCGTTCCGGGTGTCACCGACAACATTTAGATACCTGGTAGAATCCTGCAGGGTTTCTTTGGAGCGCCAGACAACGAACATGAGGAAAGCGATCTCCGTGAAGAAGAGGGTGGCCGTAGGCTTGTACCGGCTGTGCTCAAGTGCCGAAGACAGGACCATTGCGGACCTTTTTGGCATTGGAAGGTCCACTGTGAATACCATATTCAGAGAATTCTGTAAAACGGTAATCGACCGGCTCGAAGCCGAATGGATACGAATGGTGGGCCGAAGGGAGTTGGAGGAACATATGAGAGAGTGCTTTGCTGTGAACGGTTTCCCGCAGGTTGTGGGCGCACTCGACGGCTGCCATTTCGGTATATCGCCGCCAAAGGAGAACGCAGCCGACTACCACAACTATAAAGGATGGTAGGTGCTTTTGTCTTTGTCAACTCTAACCATTTATATTCCGTTCAGTTGTGCCTATTGTGTGAAATGTTATGCTGCCCTAACTATGACAAGCCTCCGTGTCTAAACGTTGGCTGCAGTGGCATCACGTGTTGAACGATTTCTAAGCTGTGCAGTAGTGTGCTCCGCAATGTGCTAGAACTGCTACAATTTTAACTGTTGAGGTGATCTGTGTCATGTGAAACGTGAATGGGTTCACTATAGTTTCACATGCTTGTTAAGAGCTAATAACTGCACAGAATATTTGTTCTTGAAATTTCTAAGGGAAACGCATACATTACGCTGATAAGGAAATGTTACCCTCTTAACGTTACATAGCATGTTTTTTTTTCGCAGGTACAGCGTAATACTGCTGGCAGTCGTCGACCATCGGTACCGTTTCAGGTACATAAATGTGGGGGCACCTGGTAGGTGTCATGACGCATATGTCTATGGGCGATCACGGCTGTGCGAATTGATAGAAAGTGGCCTCCTAGAGTCTCCAGCAGCCATTATAGAAAATTACAGTGTCAAGCCTGTTATTCTTTGTGACCAGGCCTTCCCGCTGACACAACATTTGATGAAGCCCTATCCATCTGCTTCACCTGGGACCACCGAAGCTGTCTTCAATTATAATTTGTCGAAAACAAGACGGATTGTTGAAAATACCTTTGGCAGGTTGAAGGCACGATTTCGCTTCACAATGAAGCGGATGGAGTGCAAGCTTCCAAACGCTAAACAGGCTGTCAGGACATCGTGCATTCTGCACAACATCTGCGAGTCTTTCAAGGACACCGTGGAGCAACACTGGGAGCAAGATGTGCAGGCCTTTCAGGCAGTGTACCAGCAACCATCCCACAACACCAGCGTGTCAACAGCACAAGCGCAAGAAGTGAGAGCAGCACTCGCAAAGTACTTTTGGAACCGAGCTCAACAGAACACACTGCTGTCGTGATTTAAATTTTACACAAAGAGTGCAGTCGACCTACATATTACTATATTTATGTGGGCAAGTGTGCATGTATTTTCCCTTTTTCATCCTTCCATTATGTTCAGGTCAATGCTAAATTGTTCTGTGGGTACAAGGAAACCACATCGAAACAGTGTAAAAACATTTATTCACAAAGATTGTGGCTACAACTTTTTGCCTATGTCCCTCAGTACAGAAATCAATTCTTGCTCTCTTTTGCCCAACTCTTCTTGAAGGAGTAGTTGCCGCCTGTGCAGCTCATACTCCCTGCCTCGAGACGTTTGTAATGAGCAACGCGTTTGTCTTTGTTCGTCATTGTGATCTGCTTTAGCAGTATTGCATGGTCTGATCTGTTCTGTCGGTGCAAGGAAGCACATCATAACAGTTCTTTATTCAGAACAATTGTGGCTACAACTTTTTTCCAATGTCTCTCAGTAAAGAAATCAACTCCTGTTCTCTTTTGCCCAACTCTTCTTGAAGGAGTAGTTGCCGCCTGTGCAGCTCGTACTCCCTGCCTCGAGACGTTTGTAATGAGCAACGTGTTTGTCTTTGTTCGTCATTGTGATCTGCTTTAGCAGTATTGCATGGTCTGATCTGTTCTGTCGGTGCAAGGAAGCACATCATAACAGTTCTTTATTCAGAACAATTGTGGCGACAACTTTTTTCCAATGTCTCTCAGTAAAGAAATCAACTCCTGTTCTCTTTTGCCCAACTCTTCTTGAAGGAGTAGTTGCCGCCTGCGCAGCTCGTACTCCCTGCCTCGAGACCTTTGTAATGAGCAACGCGTTTGTCGTCGTCCGTCATTGTGATCTGCTTTAGCAGTATTGCATGGTCTGATCTGTTCTGTGGGTGCAAGGAACCACATCGTAAGTGTTGAAACGTCTTTATTTACAAGATTACAACTTTTTTCCAATGTCTCTTAGGACAGAAATCAGCTCCTGTTCTCTCTTCCCAGATTCTTCTTGAAGAAGGAGTTGCCGCCTGCGCAGCTCATGTTCCCTCGCTTTCGATCTTTCAAATGCGTAACGCATTTGCCTCTGCTCTTCAATTATCTGCTTCAGCAGAATCGCATGGCCTGATGGGGTTTTTTTCTTTAAGCCCGCAAGTTGGCCTTGCACATTTTGTACCTCCGCCTCGTTGCTGGGCGCCGTTGGTGTTGGGGGTGTATTTTCTTCTGCACATGGTGACGGCGGCACATCAAACATGTCGTCCATATCTGGAGGAGGCTCCGGCTGATCATCTGCTGCCGGGGCGCCCACCTCCATTTGACGGATAATCTGTAACACATTATACAGGCAAAGCATAAGCCTCTAGAACTTGCACTGTAAACTTCAAGCATGTACAGCAATTGAGTGTGCACTATACAAGACTGCCTGTGACAATGCTACAAATATACTGTGAATGTCTGCATTGACGCATTGATGTGCGTTTTTCTCACCTGCTCAACAGTTGCGTCATCACTGCATTCACTTTCGCACACCAGTGTTGCGTCGTTGATCGGCAAGGTTCCCAAAAATTTGTGTAGTTCCCAATAAAAGGGCCACCGAATGCAGCCCGAGCCGGTCCTTTTGTTTTTGTTGATCTCTCTGAAAGTAAAATGATTATTTTATAGTGATGTTGCTAACCACAATAAAATGATGCTTCTAATGTGAACAAATTTTAAAAATTAAATTATGGGGTTTTACGTGCCAAAACCACGATCTGATTATGAGGCACGCCGTAGTGGGGCCTCCGGAAATTTGGACCACCTGGGGTTCTTTAACGAGCTCAAAGATTGCCTAAGTACACGGGTGTTTTCGCATTTCGCCGCCATCGATAATGTGAACAAATGTATCATGCTAAACACACAATTGTAGGGCGAGACACCGCATAGCGCTCTCTAATTGGAAGCGGGATGCTCCGCTGTAGCAATGCTGCATTTTTGTTAGCCACGCTAGCGACGTGCGTGAGTTAGGGCAGTACCACGTGTTCTTGTGGTAACGCATCTGATCGCTTCGACGAGTTTTGCAGCGTACCTCTGAACAGCGCGTAACAGCCTGCCCAAAGGCCGAACTTCATTTAAACCCACAAGACTCAACGCCACGGTAAATTCGCAGATCGCCCAACCTGTGCACGTCTAACAAAATACGCTGGCTGCGTTGCTTACAACCGACGAAACGCGCATCGCCGTCTTGTAGCGTTCCGTCGTAAAGCACGCACGCACGCTGCCCATCGATTTGCATTACAAAATATGCTGTACCGATCTCGAATAACGATGGCAAGTCGCACGTTAACAGTCCTTAACACGCTAGCACAAAGCATGGAAACCGTCGGTTCGTTGTCGGGGTCACACGAGAGTATATATGTTTAAAAGTAGTAGTGCACTCACCTGTACTTATTTGCGAGATTTTCGATCTTGCTTTTTATTTCTTTTAGTGTCTTGTCAATGCCGGCTGCTCGCAACTTTTCCAAAATAGCGGCATACACCTTTGCATTCCGTTTTGCCCGCCGCAAGTCGCCGATGTGGTCCTCCCAAATCCTTATTAAAGTGAACGTCTCCGCTTCCGTCCAACGGGCCCTTTCTTTTCCTTTGGAAGCTTCAGGCTGCGTTGAGGTCATCGTTTCTGCGCCGGCTGACAGCTCGCTAGCTGCTTCGATCACCTTCAGGCTTCAACTCAGCACAGTCAAACATGGCCGGCAACGCTCTCGACAATATTGCTGGGAACGAGAATACTCAAACTATTTGAGAACGAATAAGTTGAATCGTTTGGTAAAAAATTAAACAATACACTTAAAAATAAAAACATATTAATGACTACAATGAGTTATTAACTTTTAATAGAAAATTTCATCGCAGCCACTCTTCGGCGAGAGTACTCATTCGCGACAGGAACCCATTCGAATGAGTTCAGTGAACTCATTCGTTTACAGAAGTCATTTTCGTTCAATGACATTATATGTTCCCGTGTGGCAGCCAACTAACCACATTAAATGTAAATGTCATTAGGTGCAAATGACATTAAACCTTCTCGTGTGACAGGGGTATAACACAGGTAACTCAGCTCATTAGGTGTATAACCACTCAAAGAAGAGGACTTAAAGAGCAAGAAACCGTCCAAATTATCCAAGCACTCCTTATAAGCCAGATAACATATGGCACCCCGTATATACTCCTCAAGAAAGCTGAAATTGAAAAACTCAGCATCGTTTTATAAGGGCAATCAAGAGCGCACTAGGACTTCCCAGTACGACCTCAACCACAACACTACTCAAACTTGGCCTCCATAACACCTGGGAAGAAATGAGTGAAGTGCACAGGGCCAGCCAGCTGGAACGCCTTAAGATGACTCAAACAGGAAGAGCAGTACTTCGCAAACTCGCATACAGCGAAAACTTTATAGCAGACTCAGATGTGAAAGCCCGATTGCCGCCACTTCTCCGTGACTCTATCTCAGTCGCTCCAATACCTCGAAACATGCATGCAACACACCACAAAGACAGAAGACAAGCAAGAGTTCAAGCGCTAAGCAAGAAATACTCAAGGAACCCCAACACGAGGTATACAGATGCGGCAAAATACCCAGGTAGAAGAGCTTACGCAATTACCGTGACCAACAACGAAGGAAATGAGCTAGTCGCTGCCACCATACCGGCCAGAAATCCAGAAACGGAGGAGGAAGTGGCCATCATCCTTGGCATCTCCACATGCAAGGACACAGCAATCATCTTGAGCCACTCGCAAACGGCATGTAGAAACTTACAGAAAGGTCGAATCTCTGCCGCAGCCGTGAAAATTCTAAAAGAGCTACCAAGACGCCAAGACCTACCCGAAACCTACGTCGTATGGACCCCAGGCCACGAAGACCTGGCAGGAAACGAAGCAGCACATGCTGTCTCCCGAGAGCATACCAGCCGGGATTTTCTGCCGCACAGGATCTGGAAATCGACGAGGGTGGAGGAGATTCCCATCAACTACGCCGTAATACTGCAACATTGCCGACTCAAAAGAAGACAATATTCTTTACCACATCCAAAATTAAGAAAGGAAAAAGCCACCGCCCTCCGCAGACTACAAACAAATACATATGTCCATGGAATTATCATGCACCGGATGCACCCCACTAAAGCCTCATACCTATGTCAATATTATGATGTACCAGACACCCTCCAACACATGGTGTTGGTGTGCCGACACCGCGAGAAAAACAGCCAAGACGATGCCTCATAACCGATACAAGCTACTGAAGAAACGTGGGAGGCAATGTTAACGGCACAGAGCCTGGAGGATCAGTGAAGTCTGGTGGACCGGGCCCGGGCTGCGGCATTAGCCAACGGCTTTCTGGACTGAGAGAGCCGACCACCTAGGGCGAAGAAAGAAAACTTTCTCACTGTTTCTAACAATAAACGTTCGTTCCTCCTCCTCCTCCTGCTTATAGCAAGGGATTCGAGCTACTGCTTTCAAATCCAGATCCAGTTTCCTTGGCAATGATAGAAGCCTTGTCTCGTCAGTGGCATATTCAGGTTGCCACGTGCTCCGCAAGTGCATTGGAAACGACATTGTTTCTTCACTTCTGATTCACTTCTAATTCATCTCTTTGACATAGATTTCTTGCTTCAAGCGCTTTCAGAGACTGCTTTCGCTCATGTAAAGCTAGTCGCGATTTGCGCAGGCTGTTCTGTATACAATGCTTGGAACATACCTTCTGCATCTTCACATCTGCCTGTTCATGCTGCAACTAGTGGGCCGAAACAGGGGATATTGACTTCATAGGGTTTCAGAACAATTGCGATGGCCTTGCTCACTCAAGGGACATAGGCGAGGGTCGTGCGAGCTCGAGAGCGCGTGTGGCCGGCAGTGTGGCAGGCTTCAACGATATTTCATGGAACGAATGAAAATTTCCAGTTATGCTCACTCGGATGTAATCTGTGCAAGTCGTTGTCAGAAGTCTGGTCTTCAGGATTAAAGCAAAAATCTTACAGCCATCCCTGCAAATTTGCTCTAATCAGGATGCTGAGGGCAGAGGCGTATCAGGTGGAGGGAGGCGGGGGGCTGACCGGGCTTCCGCCCCCCTTCCAATTTTTTTTCTTTTTTTATGGCCGGCCCCCTGCCCTATTTTGTGCCTGGCACGTCTCCTATTAACAAAGGCGCGTATCCTTCGAACGTGTGGCTATTATGGGCATTCGTGTCTCAACGCTTCTCCGACGCCTAGGAGCTTAAAAGAACATAGCATTGCAGTCAAGAAGATAGCGGTGCTTTAGCTCCCCCACCCCCAACCCCGAAAAAAAGGCTAGATAGTGATAGATGCATTAAATAAAAAATGTGGTTGATCCCTCTTATATAGGAATCGGTATAGAACACGAAAGTGAAACGTGTCTTCACAGAAGTAGTGTAATGTTTATTGCACATTGATATATAATGTCTATTGGTGTTTTGTGGCTAAAGCGCCCTTAGGCGTTGATGCACCCACGCTGACGCCTGGTGGCACGTCTCCTCCATCACGACTACCAACGTCGATGACCATGAGCAACCGTCGTGCATATGGAAGCTGCACTACGCTGCACACGCTAGCACAACGCGAAAGACGAAGCACGTAACTGACACACTAATACAACGCGCAAGACAAAGCACGTAACTGAATCGTCACCGAGTCAAATCAGCGCGTACAGCGCGTTGTAATTGCAGCCTCCGCGATCAACTTCAGAAACATTTTCAGAGCTAATTTCGGAGGCCACGCTCCGCTGTGCTGAGTACGGTGAACGCCACCTAGGTGGCGTTGGTAGTGCTTCTTGATGCCAGCGTCCCTTCGAATGCTGGCATCGAGGCGTCGTAGTGCTGAGACCACCGAAGCGTTCACTGTCGGTGCGCGTTAGTGTCATAATGCAGTACTTCTCTTTTCTGCTCGTAGGCGGCGGCACCGCCCCGAGCAAGAGCGCGGGTACACGGAGGAGTGTTAGATATATAAGGCGCGTCTGTGTAGCTCTCTGCAAATGCGTTTGTGGCGCAATGGGTTAAACGCTCGGCGATCTATCGTCGCGGACCGAGAGGTCGTGGGTTCGATTTCCAAATTTTGCATGTTTGTGGAACTTTTTCTTCTGGTTTCTTTCTTTGTATTATGTTCGTGTACATTGTAAGAACGTCATTCCGTATTTCCGTATGACGTATTTCCGTGACGGAAATACGGATAACGTGTGGAGACTTCACTGACGTATTTCCGTGACGGAAATACGTCAGTGAAGTCTTGGTGGACCCCGGCATAAAACACCTTCGTGTTAAAATATCCGGGCTACGTGCATGGCTCAAAGTATGTCGCGAACTATGTGGGTGCGGTTACCCCGGAAGTGTTTCATTCGTTGCGTAGAACATCGTTCAGGTTGCCCAGTGAGAGCTTGCTCGGATGTGCGACGTGAGAGAGTCGCGCATCCCCACATCCCCCCCCCACCTTAAATCACTGCACATACTCCGGCAAAACATGTCACACGGTCTATCAACGCGCGCGTCGCGACCAAAAGTTAGCACATGTGACAGTGGCCGCGCCGAGGAAATATCCACACGTTATCCACAATATGCGAGCCGACATTGTCTCTGGGGTTCACCGCTGGCGTCCGTTGGTCACAGCGCCAGCTCTGCAGATTCGACGGCACGACTCCAGCCCAGGACTCCGGAAACGGCGACGCAGAAGTCGGCACGAGCAAGCGTCGCTCGCGCCGAAGCGCCCTGCTGGCGACAGCCGCAGTAGCCGTCGGTGACTGCCGGCTCTTTTCCCAGCCGCCGAGGGTAGCGAGCCGGACACAGGCGGCCGCCGAAATCGCTGTGCCGAACTGGCCACAGGCATCTTCATCGCCTGGGGTAGCTCGATTGTAGTCCGGGGCAGCAGCGCTGACGATGTGCAGGTGACAGCAAAGCAGGGGTGACTCCGCTCACGCTGCGTACACTCAACGCAGTCGACAAACACTAAAGTAGTCCAAGGGAGAGGAATTCGGCATACGCATCGCCCACGTGGCACGATGTTCAATTCAGCTAGAAAAATTTTGAGCGGCATTTCAGATGCCAAGTTAACGTGAACAAAGCTTACTTTCTTGAGTCGAACGAGTAATTTCAATTTATGCGAGGAGAGCTAATGAGGGAAGCAATGTGCGACACCTCAACACCACGGTCCACCAGGTTGTATCCCTCAACGTGCGACAGGCGGCTTTGTAAAGCCTTAGGCCTAATGCGTTGCTACTTTGACGACAACCTGTATAAGAAAAATCCCCTAAAATGGGCACAACAGGCAGCCGCGCTGAGACATTAGATCTGCGAGGTGGTCTTACCCCGCTCGGTGCACACAGAATATCCGAGTTAATTGACGGCGCCCACCGTACGTCCCAGACGGTGTCGGAGCGCCCGGTGCCAGGCCGCAATACCATGTCAGCCCGTAGCGGCACCCGTGGCCCGCGGCCACACGGCTCCCTGAGCCGCGACTTCCGAAGTCAAAGAGATAGAAGAAGCTATTTAGATAAGAAATTCGGACCACCCACGAGGCTTCCGTACTCACTCGCTTCAGGCTTGCCAATGCTCCGCGGGCGCTAGGCCTCGCTCTCCCAGGATGACCACATGGCTCTCGTACCGACGAGTGTACTTCAACAAAACACTCGCGAAAAGGCTTACCATGTTGAAAAGTTAAAACACGCTACAGCAACCGTCACCTCGCTCAAAAAAGCACGCCGCCGACACTAGCGATCAAAAGCCACGCTAGCACTACGCTTCGGCTGAAACAAAGGCCGTCTCGAACCGAGCAAAACTTAAAATTGTCGTCCGATGCCCCACGAGGCCCCACGTTGGGCGCCAGATGGGGGGTCTCACAGATGCTCTTGGGACAAAGGAACGACAATACAGTAGTGCAAACAATCAAAAGGGCATTTACTGCATCTTTCATACACTAATGCACGCTATCCAAATTACTATGCATAGAAAATTCACATGGGCGCGCGACAAATCAAGAAGTCCGACTCACCGCGACCGGATACGTTCGCCCCGTGCTACGACACCATCGCCTAGTCGTTCACGTGTACGGTCACGAGAACGGTGGCGTGTTCGGTGTTCGTCCATACCGGTCCCTCGCGAGACGGTCTCGCGAAGCGTGGATGGGCGCACGCGCGGGACGTCCGCATCGCTCACCGATCCCAACCCGAACAGGATGCGCCTTCAACCTTTTTCGCCCAAGTCACCCCGCCGTTCGGTGGCGTTAGCATCGCGACACTCGCGCCATCTCTCGCAATGCGCCGCAACCACCACGACCGCCGCCGGCGCTTAGCCACGCGGTGAAGCCGGATTACAGTAGACGCGCGAGAGTCCCGCATCCCTACAGGACAAGGCTGTCGTTATCGCCAAGAATCCGGATTTCACGGTAGTGTCTCGGGAGGGCTTGCTACCGAGGCTACGAATAAGCCGGAATCGCAGCGATGGCATTATTGCATCTGCATACGGAAGATGCCTAGGTCGGATTTCTAACAGTTACTGTTTCCAAACAAGGCTGCGGTATAAATGAGTGGTAACTTTCATCAGTCATATGCAATATAATCTTTTTATAGCGAAGTTGAAGGGGGAGCCAAAATTACGTCATTGTATTCATTACTGCCGTTCACTGCAATATGTGCGCGATGTCGCGCACAAATTTAAACTTGTATAGAAGAAGACGGCTTTTCGGCCAGCAGAAGTACTACATGGCCACGTGCTCGTTGAACTTCTAATAGAACAGCAAAAGAAACTTCGGCGTCCTTAACACACCACTTCTTTGCATCTGACACGATTGCCTTTACGATAGCTGCCTTCTATTTCAATGTGATCTTTCGTTACCGCATTTAGTTGGGTCGTCTCTAGCATCGCGAAACCGGTGACGCGGTTGAATAGGTTGCACGCTGCGAACCCAACAATGTTTGTCGTGTGCGAGCAGCACGTGGTACACACAGGTAGGCGTGGTTTCTGAAATTGCACCAGTGCAATCTCCGAGGCTACGCCTATAGCTGCACTGCGCGCTGCCGCAATGAGAGAAATTGCGATGGCGATCTAGAGTCTGCTTACACGCAACTACGCGTAGTGGGGACAAGGACCAGTGTTCGACGGTGGATTCAAGGCAAATACCAAAAATTTTAAACATTGGCACCGAATGTGTGCTCTACCCTGCGGAAAGCAAAAGCGAGCCTGCAAGGGTCGGGCATTTCTTGTTTCGGAGAAAACTCAAGTTTGGTTTATCTATTGGCAGGATCATTTTACTTCGTTGAAACGAGGTTATAAAAACATGGATATCTTCGGGGATCTCAGTGGAAATGTCATTTTGTTGTATGCAATAATTTGTGATATCAAGTTTCATTGTAACGAAGTTTCACTGTAACATATTTGTTAATCTTTTGTCTTACCTTTGTGGGGATGCGCGACTCTCACGCGTCCCCTGATGTTGTTTTCCCCGCATGTCTCCTGTAGTCCGGCTTCTCTGCGTGGCTAAGCCCGGCGGTGGTTGCGGCGCGTTGCGAGAGATGGCGCTAGTGTCGCGATGCTAACGCGGGGTCACTTGGCAGAAAAAGGTAGGGTTGCCAGATTGGGCTATTAATAGCCAAATTGGGCTACTTTTTACGCGGCTTGGCGTCGAAAATTCCGACTTGGCTACATGGCTATATTTGGGCTATTTTTGTATTAAGGACTTCCGGGTCCCGGGGACCACGTCAGCACTGACAAAATTGGGGACGCCGGTTTATGAAAACCCAGAGCTCATTGCTGCTAAAACGTTATGTAGGCAAGTCTTTGTTTTTAGGCAATGTCGGCGCTGAGTGGATGGCGTTAAGTCATCGCTGCCCTGTTTACACGTCTTTCCAGGCTAAGCTCTCTTTCTGTTTTGGTTTCGGCGCAATCTGCTGCCGCTTCACGCGTGGTTCAGTAAGAAAACCGTTGTCAAAACTAGGCATGGGCAAGTGGGCGAAATACAGCCGTGCATATAAGAAGGAATGGGAGAAGGAACCCTCTTTCAAAGGTAAATTTTACTTTGTGCGCATATTTGGTTTTAAAAGCGTCTGGTGGTGCGTTGTTTCGGAATGGAGTAAGAAACTCGGCAAATTTATTACTCTATTACAAAATGTCCGAAATTCATTTCGCATTCGAAGGCAACTATTGCACCTGCGAAGCATATAAAACCATTCAAAATTTAAAATATTGCAATTGAGAATGAGGATGTTTTAAGGTAGGGTCAACGTCTTGCGTGAGGCTCCCACATGATCACGAACTCCGGCACAGGCACGAGCGCACTGTCGCACTTCGTACTTGCGGTGGATGCACTTTGTACTCGCTCGTCGTATGCCGTTATCTCAAGATCGGTAGCCACGGTACGGTGCGCGTGGAGGACCACTGCCGTTCCGTTCCCTCTTGCCCTTCTATAGTCTTTGGAAACACACAGATATTGCCGGCCCACCGGCTTTATTAAAGAAAGGATAATTGAATGCGCTATAGGATATTATTGCGATAGCAATTATATGGACACTTCTACCGGATTTCTGCCGTCGCCGTCGCCGTGAGGTTCCCTATAGATAAAATCTTCGCCGTGCGCCGTATGCCCGAGCGGAAGCGTGCGGGGACGCGCGCTATCACGGAGAGCGAACGCACTCAATCACCCACGCGCAAGCAAGGAAGCGGGAAGCCAGCGCCGGAGGGAGCGCGGGGGGGGGGGGGGGGCGCACTTCTACGCTGCCAACGACCGCGCTCGTCGCTCGTTCGCACCGTCTCTTATCTCCACACGGCTCTGACCTTTATGCGCCGTGCATTCGCCGCTCAGTTTCCGTTGAAGCGATAGACCGCACGTACCTTCGCCCGTTGCGTCGTATGGGCTCGCTGCCAGCGTTTTCACAGTCGTTGTCTGCAGTCATTCAGTGTGATCTATTCATGTTTGTTTGTGCGCGCTCACACCACGCTTGTTCATTCAGTTAGTAATAGTCGGGCCACATTTTCCAACGCACGCTACACATGCAATGCTGCCCGGATCGGCAGTGCAGCGCTACAGGTGTGTCCCTTCGCACTCGCAGCCCACGGGAAGCGCTTCTCATCAACCCCACCGTTTCACACGCGCCTTCTCGTGGTCATCGAGTCTCTCAAGTCGGTCTACTTACGCCGCAGCACACTTGCTTACTTAATCAGCTCATGTTTACTACAATTCATATTGCTACCAAAGCCGCTCACCTTACTTCGTATGACATTGCTGTGTTGCTATCGCATTCATTGCTTCGCCCTTGGGGCGAAACTGTGACATGAAATCGCATGAACGCACAGGCGGCGCTCTTGCGCGTATCATTGCATCTCCTATAAAATATGTGTATCATCTCTAATGTCTTAGCTCACATTATCAATAAAATATTTGAATCCGGAATTTTCCCTAGCAAACTTAAAATAGTCAGAGTTTGCCCGATTCATAAAGGTGGCGCCGACCATAGTGTAAACTATTACCGACCTATATCAATACTACCTCTTCTGTCGAGACTTTTGGAAACTGTTCTAAATTCGTGGCTGGAGGGTTTCTTAAGGAAATATGCGATTATCAGTACGGCAAAATATGGATTTAAAAAAATTCATGTGAGGATGCGCTTCTAAACATAACACAATACTGCAAAATATTGAAAAATATTGAAAAACGTTTATACGCGGTAGGTTTATTTCTGGACCTGCGTAAGGAGTTGACAGTGTAAATCATGTTATGCTTCCGTCCAAACTTTATGACTACAGTATACGTGGTATGGCATTAGATCTGATGAGGAGTTCCTTAACTGATTATTATCAGTGTGTTTCAATTAATCAGGCGACTTCCTCACTTCTCAAAATACAGACTGGCGTACCACAGGGATCTATACTTGGTCCTACATTATTTAACCTTTATACTAATGACCTTCCAAGCATTTCTTCCTCACCTAATATCATAATGTTTGCGGATGACCCCAATCTTTTCTTTGCAACTTATTGCCTGCAATGCATAGAAAAAGAAATGAATGATTACTTGCATTTATTATCTGAATGGCTGTACATAAACAAACTTCAATTGAATGTCAACAAAACTAAATATATCATATTTAAACCAATAAATAAGCCATTGCCTGTTACTATTGTTACGGGGAGAATATATATACAATGATTATATTTACAGGGTAAGGCGCACAACGCTGCAGCAATCGTTCAGGAGAGCGCGTGCACACCAGAAAGCCACGCCGTCATCGTCCAAGCACCGACCACAGCATCGCCGCTCGTGACAATATCAATGTTATATTTCAAGCAAAGAGGCTTGAACAAGTAACAACGCAAAAGTTTTGGGGAGTATGGTTTCAGGAGAACTTTGCTTGGGGCAATCATGTCAACAAGCTGAGCAACGATCTTAGTAAAGTAGTAGGCTGTATATATAAAATTGGTGATATAATACCATTATGGCTAAAGAAAGCAATGTATTATGCCCTTTTTTACTCGAAGCAAACTTATTGTACCTTGATATGGAGAACGACGGCAAAAAAGTATGAGAAGTTATTAAACTTGCAAAAATGAGTAGTCCGAATTTTTGGAAACTACCATGGTGAGCTGCGAGACTTACCCACACTGAATCTTTTTAACAAACATTCACTAATCCGAGCAAATCAAGTTTTCTATTATAGATTACTCTTACATATAAAAAAACACAGACTACATGTTGTCAGCCTACCCATTTCTCCTCCTCTATACCCATTACACAATAAAATCAGAACAACACCATTTACGCGTACAAACTATGGACGTCAGGATCTGAACTATCAAATACCTAAGCTACTAA